>NW_012267280.1:2688700-2698144 GCF_000151885.1 Dipodomys ordii | reverse complement strand
GCTGGAAGTGGCGCTGTGGCTCAAGTGGTAGAGTGCTAGCCTTGAGCTGAAGAGCTGAGGGATGAGGGACAGCGCCCAGGCCCAGAGTTCAGGCCCCATGACTGGACCCCCCCCCCAAAAAAAGAAGCTAGCTAGCCAGGACAAGAAAGTCCATGAGAAACTTATCTCCAATTAACCAGCAAAATGCTGGAAATTGAGTTGTGTCTCAAGTGGTAGAGCACTAGCTTTGAGCAACCAGGTCCTGAGATCAAGCCCCAGTAACCAGCACACACGTGCACACTCAAATACACACAGCTATACACACACACCAATTTAATACAAATAAGTAAAGGACTAAAAGATGAAATGGAATAGGCAAAGCATCAGATGGAGGAAGACAAGGCCAAACAGAAGAAAGACAGAAGCCGCAGGTGGGAAACTGAGGCAGCCCTGAGCGTTGGGGTAAGCCCAGAGTCTCCAGTAAACTATTTGAGGGGTTATCAGGCAAACGTGGGACCCCTAGAATGACAATCTAACGTTATCCGTCACCTGCCCAGCATGCGTCACCCGTGGTGAGCTGTTCACACCCAAGTCCCCCCCCTCCCCAGGCCTCCACGACTTACTTCTGCACCATGATCTTCTTCCTCAGGTCACAGCCCACAGAGATGAGTGTCGACTGCAGACAGACAGACAGACAGGCAATATGGTTCCACAGCCCACCACAGGCACACCCACGGAGAACGTGCTCCCATAGGCCTGACAGAGGCCGGGCGTGGCTCGGTGCTGGGAACCCTGAACCCCACCTTACCACATCACCAAACCAGCAGCTTCTTGGGGAACAGGGCAGCTTGGAAGAACCCAGTTCAAACCCTTGTGGACCCAGGAAGGGGGGGGCGGGACAGGTGGGCAGCATGGAGAGACGGAAAGGGAGGAGACAGGGCTGGAGGGAGGAGCAGAGGGATGGGGATGCGCCTGGTAGCTGCAGGCATTGTGCTCTGTAGACGGAGGCGTGCTGCTCAGAGCAGCACCAAAGCATCTCGGGAGCCCACGCCGGCAGCACCCACCTGTCATCCTAGCTACTCAGGAGGCTGAGATCGGAGCAGCACGGTTAGAAGCCACTGTGCGCAGGGAAGTCCTTGGAACTCTTATCTCTGGTTAACCACCAAAAAGCCAGAAGTGGCACTGTGCCTCAAGTGGTAGAGTGCTAGCCTTGAGCAAGAAAATCTCAGGGACAGCGCCCAGATCCTGAGTTTAAGCCTCAGGACAACCAAAAAAAAAAGGGGGGGACCCTGGGAATCTGGAACTTTTTTTTTTTTTGCCAGTCCTGGGTTTGAACTCAGGGCCTGGCACTGTCCCTGAGCTTCTTTTGCTCAAGGCTAGCACTCTACTACATGAGCCACAGTGCCACTTCTGGCTCTTTCTGTGTGTGTGGTGCTGAGAAATCAAACCCAGGGCTTCATGCATGCTAGGCAAGCACTCTACCACTAAACTACATTCCCAGCCCAACATTTTTTTTTTTTTGCCAGTCCTGGGACTTGAACTCTGGGTCTGTGCACTGTCCCTGAGACTTTTTGCTCAAAGCTAACACTCTACTACTATGAACCACTGCACCACTTCTGGTTTTCTGCTGGTTCACTGGAGATAAAAGTCTTATGGGCTTTCCTGCCCAGGATGGCTTTGAACTGTGATCTTCGGATCTCAGCTTCCTGAGTAGCTAGGATTATAGGCGCCCAACTGGAATAATTTTATTTTGGATCAAATTTTATAATAAGACAAACAAATATCTATTGTTGGGCAGGAAGTAAGATTCATACCTAATTTGTAAATTCATGATGAAATCTACATCAAATTGACCTTCTAAAATTCAAATATGATAAAACATAAGCAAGGTAGGTTTAGCATTTTAGCCATGTTTTCTTCAGTCATGGGGCTTGAACTCAGGGCCTGGGCGCTGTCCCTTAGCTGTGTCACTCAAGGCTGGTGTTCTACCACTTGAGCCACAGCGCCTCTTCCAGCCTTTTCTGTGTATGTGGTGCTGAGGAATCGAACCCAGGGCTTCATGCATGTGAGGCAAGCACTCTTACCACTAACCCACTTTCCCAGCCCACTTTAGCCACTGGGCAGTGGCATTCACTGAGCCAGCCTGAGGAGCTCTGGGGTGATCAGTAAGGAATAGCACCCCCTGGTGGATGGTGAGGCACAAGAGCCAGCCAGCTCTAGGGCTCATGCTGGCAGGCCGGCCAGGACCCGATCACTTTCACGTAGATCTTGAAGCCAGCCCTTGGGGCCCAACACTCCACTGCATGTGTAGTAAGAGAAGGCCTGGGACCTACCAGTGGCTTCATGTCCACGCAGGAAATGTCCTTGTTGGCCACATCCACTGTTAAGGTAGACAGGGTGGGCCGCTTGATGCTGCAAGACAGTGTGAGTCTGTGTTAGGAGTGAGCACTGTGCAGTGAGACCTGGTAACCTCCACCCACCATCCACCATCATCCAGCCATCCATCCACCATCCACCATCATCCAGCCATCCATCCACCATCCATCCATAACAAGTATATTTCTTTTCTTACTCTTCTTTTTTTCTTACTCTTTCTCTTTTCTTACTCTTCTCTTTTTCTTACTCTTTCTCTTTTCTTACTCTTCTCTTTTTCTGGTCCTGAGTCTTGAACTCAGAGCCTGGGCACTGTCTGTGAGCCTCTCTGTGCTCAAGGCTAGCACTCTACCACTTGAGCCACACTGCCCCTTCCGGCTTTTTATGGGTTATTGAGCAATTGAACCCAGTGCTTCATGCGTGTTAGGCAAGCACTCTACCACTAAGCCACATTCCCAGCCCTCACATATACAATTTTCTAGTCACTATATTAAATGGAAACTTGAGGCCATTTATGAGTATTTTTTCCTTCTTCCCCTCTTTTCCACCCATTCTTCCCTCTCTTCTTCTCTGTGTATGGGGTGCTGTGGGCCTAGGGCTTCCCACATCCCAGCTCCATGACGAGCTGTACCTCAGCTCATAAGTGAGCTATGATGGAGTGTGTGTGTGTGTGTGTGTGTGTGTGTGTGTGTGTGTGTGCGCGCGCGCGCACGTACATGCTGCTCCTGAGACTTGAACTCAGGGCCTGGGTGCTGTCCCTGAGGTGTTTTTTCACTCAAGACTAATGCTCTACTAGTTGAAGCACAGCTCCACTTCTAGCTTTTTGCTGGTTAATTGGAGATAAGAGACTCATAGATTTTCCTGCCCAGGCTGGCTTTGAACTGCGATCCTCGAGCCGGGCGCTGGTGGCTCATGCCTGTAATCCTAGTTACTCAGGAGGCTGAGATCTGAGGATCGCGGTTCAAAGCTAGCCCGGGCAGGAAAGACTGTGAGACTCCTATCTCCAATAAACCACCAGAAAACCGGAAGTGGCGCTGTAGCTCAAGTGGTAGAGCGCTCGCCTTGAGCTGAAGAGCTGAGGGACAGCGCCTAAGCCCAGAGTTCAAGCCCCACGACCGACAAAAAAAAAAAAAAAAAAAAACCTGCCATCCTCAGAGCTGAGGCTCTGAACAGAGGTTGAGTGCTGAGGAGGATTACAGGAGTGGGTCACCAGCGCCACCTAGCGTTTTTTCTTTTATTTTTTTGGTCGGTCCTGGAGCTTGAACTCTGGGGCCTGGGGGCTGTCCCTGAGCTCTTCAGCTGAAGACGAGCACTCTACCACTTGAGCCACAGCACCACTTCCAGTTTTATTGGAGATAAGAGTCTCACGGACTTTCCTGCCCCGGCTGGCTTTGAACTGTGATCCTCAGATCTCAGCCTCCTGAGTAGCTAGGATTACAGGCGTGAGCCACTGGCGCTCGGCTCCTATTGCTTTTTTCTTTTTTTCTGAAGACATATTACTTCTAGTTTCCCCTTGCTCTGTGCTGTGGCCACAGCTGGGACGTGGGGAGCTGCAGGCCTCGCAGGTGACATCAAATGTGGCCTTGGTGATGTTGGCTGGGGGAGGCTGCATGGTCCTGACTGAATGGTGGGCCAGCATGGACCCAGGGCCGGTCCCCTTGGTTCAATGGTGATCTCTGTCCCTGAGGGGTCCTCCCCAAGGACCATGGAACACTTGACAAAGATGACCCGGGGGCTGCTGGCAACCGCTCTAAAGGAGAGCGCTGTCCTGACTCCAAGCCCCCTCTCTGAGGGTTGGCCCTGGGCAAAACCAGGTGTGGTGGCTTACACCTATGGTCTCAAGCCCTTCAGCAGGAAGGGATCTGAAGGATTGTAGAGGGAGGACAGACTTGGGGGCAGGGGGAAGAGAAAGAGAAAAGTTATCAGGGAAGTCCTCATCTCAGCAATCTGTGTGGTGGCACTCACTTGTTACAACACAGGCATAGCAAACCAAAACAACGCAGAGGCGTGGCTCCGCCCTGGGGCGTGGCTCTGCCCTGGGGCGTGGCTCCGCCTGGGCGTGGCTCCGCCTGGGCGTGGCTCTGCCCTGGGGCGTGGCTCTGCAGTAGCTCCTGGCTTAAGAGGTAGAGCATCTGCCTAGCTAGTGCAAGGCCCGGAGTTCAAACCCCAGTTGTGCGCGCGCGCGCGCGCGCACACACACACACACACACACACACAAGCCAATAACCCAATAACCATCACCACAAAAGAACACTCCTGCCAGGCACCAGTGTCTCACACTTGTAATCTTAGCTTCTCAAGAGACTGAGATCTGAGGGTCACGGTTCAAAGCCAGCCCCAACAGGAAAGGCCGTGAGACTCACTTCTCCAATAAACTACTCAGAAATAAAAGCCAGAAGTGGTGCTGTGGCTCAAGTGGTGGAGCGCTAGCCTTGAACACAAAGAGGCTCAGGGACAATGCTCAGGCCCAGAGTTCAGGCACCAGGAACAGAAAAAAGAAAAAAAAAGGAAAATAAAAAGAATACTCCTGCTGTTTGATCCTTGCCTAACTTTGACCCTGAGTGCCGCCTGTGGGGTCTTGTGGGGTTCCGCTGGTTCCTGCTGGGTGCTGTCTCCCCTCCCCCCTGCAGGCGCGGGGCCCCTGGGGGTCCAATGTCACCTTCTCTTGCAATGGGGACTCGCTGGCACCCCCATCGTTCGTACCATGCACAGCTGGAGCCTGCTGCCAGAGGAGAGCAGTTCCCAGGGCAAACTCCATCCAGGGGGGGAACTCGGAACCCGGGTCCCCTTGTACTGTGTTACACACAGGAAAGCTGGGCTGGAAACAGATGGAACCCCTCCCTCCCTCCATTTTGCTTCCCCTCCTTGCTGAGTAGCTGTGCTGCCATTTGCTGCCTGCCTGCTTACCATGGTGGCAAGATACACTGACTTACAATTGAACATGGTGGCCAGGTGCTGGTGGCTCACACCTGTAATCCCAGCTACACAGGAGGCTGAGATCTGAGGATCATGTTTTGAAGCCAGCCTGGGTAGGAAAGTCTGTGAGACTCTGATTTCCATTTAACCAAAGAAGCCAGAAGTGGAGCTGTGGCTGAAGAGGTAGAGCACTAGCCTTGAGTAAAAAGAGATCAGGGACAGCACCCACGTCCTGAGTTCAAGCCCCAGGACCCAGTTCAGCCACATCAAGTGGTCCTGTGGCCGCGTAGCCTTTCCCACCCTCCACCTGCAGACCTTTCCACACTGAAGCTTTGTCTCCATTCAACTCTACCTCCTTTCTCCTCCCAGCTGTTGGCGCTCATGCATTTCCTTTCTCTGGATCTGAGAAGTCCTGGGAGCTGCAGCCGGGGGTTACTGTGGTGTGTGTCACTGCCTGTGTCTGCTTTGTCACCTTGCCCAAGCACCATGTCCTCACGTCTCTCCACATTGCACTATTAAAATGTCCCTTTTCATGGCTGAGTGATATTCCCACCACGATTGGATGGGCCTATCCTGGATGCCACCCTATCCTGGGCACAGAGCTCGCAGTGTGTGGAGACCTTCCTGCAATGCCTGAGGGTGGGGCTTGCCTAGATGGCAATTCTGCCTCTAATTTTCTGGAGGCAGTGTGATCGGCAGAGTAGTTGTTTTTACTCCCAGCTCACCTGGAGGTAAACTTGGGGTCTGTCCTGCCCGAGTGCTGCTGCTGCTCCAGTTTAATGTCCTGAGGAACAACAGGATGGGGGTGGGGGAAGCGAAGTGTCTGAACAGGGCTCCGCTAGACGTCAGGGTGGGGTGGGCTCAGGTGGGGACAGCGCCGAGGAGCGCCCCCATGCCCCCTTTCACATGACACCTCCCAGTAAGCCGGGGGGGCCTCAGGCCTCTCTCCCCTGACTCCCCCATGTTGTGACAAGGGCCACCAAAAGCATTTGTCCTGCAGACCCCCCAGTCCGGCCGAATTGTGACCCGTCCTAGATCCTAGAGCCCTGTCAAGGTGCAGGGGCCCCCAAGTGGACCTCCTCAGAGGCCAATTACCACCCCAACCCTTGTGGGGTTCCCTGTGTGACCCAAGTGACCCCGCAGTTGGGGCGGGGCCAAGGAGGAAGGTGTGGACTCCGGGGGCGGGGCCTCTGAGGGCATGGCTTCCCTGGGGGCGGGGCCTCCGAGTGTGTGGACTCCCAGTGGTGGGGCCTCGAGGGGCGGGGCACCCAGGGGTGGAGTTGCATGGGGCAGGAAATCTGAGGGGGTGGGGCCTGTAGGGGGCGGGGCCTCTGAGGGCGTGCGCCCAAGGGGGCGGGGCCTCTAGGGGCGGATTCGCTGGGCGGGGCCTCCGAGGGTGTGGACTCCTAGTGGTGGGGCTTCAAGGGGCGGGGCCTTTGAGGGGGTGTGGTCTCGGGGGCGGGTCCTCCTGGGGTGTGGGCTGGAGTTACTGAGGGCGGGAACTCTGAGGTGAGGGGCATCTGACAGCAGGGCCTACCCAGGACGCGGGCAGGCAGGTCCCAGCCTGCGGGCTGCCCTCACTCACCAGCCTGTACTGGGTGTTCCCATCCAGAGTGCTCCCGAACTCACTCATGGTTGCATGCAGCCCCAGAGAGTGGGGGTTGCTTACCATCACCTGCAGGATCGTGGGGGGGGGTGCGGAGAGAGACAGGCTGCCACACGGCCAGGGACCCCGGCCCCATCCACTGAACCAGCTTCTGAACCCAGGGGAGAGCGCTGCAGGCAGGCAGGCCTGGCCCCCGCAGCCCGGCTCCTGGGCCTGGAGGGCTGGAGACCTAGCCCACGCGTGTGGTCCGGTTCAGGCTCTGTCCCCGCGGGGACGCAAGGGCCCAAAGGCCATTTTGCCTGGTTCTCAGACATGCAGCTGGCCGTGAAGATCCTCACGGGGCTGGGGGGGGGGGCTCCGTGCTCAGGGCTCGCCTGGTATGCACAGGGCTCTGCCTTCCAGCAGGATGAAGAAGTAAAAAAATAAGGGGATGAGGTGGAGGGGAAGGAGGGGAGGAGGAAGGAGAAGGGAGGAGGAGGAGGGGGAGGAGGAGGAAGAGGAGCGGGAGGGGAGGGGTAGGGGAGGGGAAGGGGGAGGGGGAGGAGGAGGAAGAGGAGGTGGAAGAGGAGGAAGAAGGAGAAGAGAGGAGGAAAGGGAGGACAATAACTAGGACCAAGGGCAAGGAGGAGGAGGCAGTGGGGAAGGAAGAAGAATTCATGGGGAGGCTCAGACAGAAGGGAGAGAAGGTAGCCTGGTGCCAGTGGCTCACACCTGTAATCCCAGCTACTCAGGAAGGGGAGATCTGAGGATCACAGTTTGAAGCCAGCCTGGGCAGAAAAGCTGGTGAGACTTCTATCTCCAAATAACTACTAAAAGAGCCAGAGGTGGTGCTGTGGCTCAAGTAGCAGAGTGCCAGCTTGGAGAGAAAAAGCTCATGAACAGTATCTGTCTAGGCCCAATATTCACATTCACACACACACACACACACACACACACACACACACACACACATCAGCATGCAGAGGTGGCCAGGCTGGCAGAGAGGCAGGCAGGGCCTGAGGGCCTGGGAGACCATGGTGGTGGCTGGGTGGCAGGAAGGCAGGGTGGGTCCCAGGTGCAGAGATGGGTTAGGCAGTGGCTGAGACTGTGGCCGAGTGCTGGGACTCACTCACTAGTGGAATGGGGGACGTGCCAGGCCGCGGAATGAAGAAGGCTGACAGGAGCAGGCTGCTTTTCATATCGATGGTGTAAAGGTCTTCATCAAACTGGCCCTCCAGCAGCTCTATCTAGGTAGGAAGCAAGGCCTGCTCAGGAAGGGTGTAGCTCCAGGCCCCACTCCCAGGGACAATGAGCAAGTTTGGAAGGTGATACAGGGGTCTAGGGTTAGAAATGTGGGGGCCTGTCTGCTCAGCGACCTAGGCCTTGGGCCCAAAGAACCCTGCCTGTGGATAGTGTCCCCTCAATCTCTAGGCAGTCATTGCTGCCTGGGGTTTCTGTAAGCCTGCTTTGTGAGTGCTTTTGCTTCTCCTTCTCTGTATGCACACATGCATGCAGGCACATGCACAGTACTGGGACTTGAACTCAGGGACTGGGTATTATCCCTTAGTTCTTCCTTACTTCCTTTCAGTCTTGTTCCTTAGGAAAGTCTATGAGACTCTTTTTTGTTGCTGTTGTTGTTGGTCATGGGGCCTTAACTCTGGGCCTGGGCACTGTCCCTCAGCGCTTCAGCTCAAGGCTAGCACTCTACCATTTGAGCTACAGCACCACTTCCGACTTTTTCTACTTAGGTGGTGCTGAGGAATCAAACCCAGGGCCTCATGCATGCAAGGCAAGCGCTCTACCACTGAGCCACCTTCCCAGCCCCATCCATGAGACTCGTATTTCCAATTAATCACCAAAAAGCTGGAAGTGGGGCTGTGGCCCAAGTGGTAGAGTGGCAGCCTTGAGCAAAAAAGCTAAGGAAGGGCTGAGAAGGTGACTCAGTGGTAGAGCGCTTGCCTTGCATGCCTGAGGCCCTGGGTTCGATTCCTCAGCACCACATAAGCAAAAAGAAAAAAGCCGGAAGTGGCGCTGTGGCTCAAAGTGGTAGAGTGCTAGCCTTGAGCTGAAGAGCTGAGGGACAGCGCCCAGGCCCAGAGTTCAGGCCCCATGACCGGACCCAAAAAAAAAAAAAAAAAAAAAAAAAAAAAAAAAAGCTAAGGAATATTGCCCAGGCCCTGAGTTCAAGACCAGGACTGTTGAGCACACACACACACACACACACACCACATACTACACACACCATACACACAGCAAACAACAAAAACAAAAACAAGGGGCTGGGAAGATGGCTCAGTGGTAGAGTGCTTGCCTTGCATGCATGAGGCCCTGGGTTCAATTCCTCAGCCCCACATAAATAGAAAAAGCCAGAAGTGGTGGGCACCAGTGGCTCACACCTGTAATCCTAGCTACTCAGGAGGCTGAGATCTGAGGATCATGATTCAAAGCCAGCTCGGGCAGGAAAGTCCATGAGACTCTTATCTCCAATAAAGCACTAGAACCCTATTACACTGCTGGTGGGAATGTACACTTATACAACCACTTTGGAAAGCAGTCTGGAGGGTCCTTAGAAAGCTAAAGATTGATCTCCC
>NW_012267280.1:2683349-2686820 GCF_000151885.1 Dipodomys ordii | reverse complement strand
ACCACCAGAAAACTGGAAGTGGTGCTGTGGCTCAAGTGGTGGTAGAGTGCTAGTCTTGAGCAAAAAGCAGCTCAGGGACAGTGCCCAGGCTCTGAGTTCAAGCCCTAGGCCTGGCAAGATTTTTTTTTACTCTTTACTAAGTTAGTTTAGCGTCAGAGGGATCCTGATGCCTTGGTGGGTATTTTGAGCTAAATAACCCTCTCTAAAACTTTAGGGAGGAAAGCTAGTGTGGAGCCATCACCAACCGCTTACAGAACTAAAAGGGTTGTTTCACTTTTTTTTTTTTAATTGTCAGTCCTGGGCTTGAACTCAGAGCCTAGGAACTGTCCCTGAGCTTTTTTTTTTTTGCTCAAGGCTGGTTCTCTACCACTTGAGCCAGAGCTCAAGTTAATTGGAGATAAGAGTCTCATGGGCTTTATTGTCCAGGCTAGCTTTGAACCATGATTCTCACATCTGAGCCTCCTAAATGGCTAAGATTATAGGCATGAGCTGTCAGTAACCGGCTGTATTGGTTGACATTTTGCCTTGTCCTCCGCTGCTATAATGAAGTACTGGAGGCCAAGTGATTGATAAAATAAAGGGGTTTGTTTGGGTCATGGTTCTAGTGGCAGGCGGATGAGGACTTCTGGACTGCATCTCAACATGGGAGAATGGAGCAGGAGCTGACCACATGGGGTCAAGCCCATGGGGCTCCCCAGATAAAGAGAGAGAGAGAAGTGGCAATCCCTTCCAAGATGGACATCCCAGGATCTGACCACCTTCCACTTTTACAAGGGCCACCTCCTCTCACCATCACCCTGGGTCTGAGTATCTACTGCATGAACCCACGGGCACAAAGCATGTCCCAACCTGAGCAATGCCCTGGTTCCAAGGACATGGAAGGAAGGAAGGAAGGTGGGAGGGAAGGAAGGGTGAATTCCTTTCTGGTATCAGGGTCATGGAGCCCGCAGGGGAAGGCCCCAGGTGACAGGGCTGCTAGACCTAGCTGTGAGTCTCCGCTTCCGAGGGCACAGGGTGTGCCGTGGCTGGTGCGTGGCTGTCCTAGGCAAGCGCTTTCTCCCCCTGGGCTTCCAGTGGTGCGGCCTGGGGCAGGCTGGGTGGTTTCTCTGCAGGTGTCTACAAGGTCACAGGGCCGCCTACCTTGCACTTCTCAATGTGGAGGCTGGGGTCCATGAGAATGGCCTGCATGTTCATAGAGCACTTCTGGAAATCGAAAGCCGCGAATGCTGTGTCCACAACTGGGGTCAGGATTTCCAGCATCCCTGAACTATGGAATGTCAAGGCTGCCTCCGGAGACCACAGGGACTGGTCTACGAGCTGGGAGGGAATGGAAGAACTTCTGAGATCAGTTCACTCTATTATTTTTTTGTTTGTTTGTTGGTCGTGAGGCTTGAACTCTGGGCCTGGGCACCGTCCCTCAGCTCTTTAGCTCAAGGTCATCGTTTTACCACTTGAGCTACGGTGCCATTTCTGATAAGAGTCTCACGGACTTTCCTGCCCCAGCTGGCTTTGAACTGCAGTCCTCAGATCTCTGCCTCCTGAGTAGCTAGGTTACAGGTGTAAACCAACAGTGCCCAGGTAACTCATTCTATAATTTTTTTTTTTGTCAGTCTTGGAGCTTGAATTCAGGGTTTGGGTGCTGTCCCTGAGATTTTTTTTTTCCCCTCAAGGCTAGCACTCTACCACTTTGAGCCACAGCACCACTTCTGGTTTTCTGGTGGTTATTGGAGATAAGAGTCTCATGGACTTTCTTACCAGGGCTGGGTTTGAACCATGATCTCCAGATCTCAGCCTCCTGAGTAGGATGACAGGTGTGAGCCACCAGTGCCCAGCAAAATTATATATATATATATATATATATATATATATATATATATATTAGTATGTGCTACTAGGGATCAAATCCAGGGCCTCAGACATGCTTGGCAAGTTCTCCACTATTAAGCTACATTCTCAGTCATACTACTTGGTAATGGAGTTAATCTCTTTGTGTCTAATTCTGTGTGTGTGTGTGTGTGTGTTATTACTTGAGCCATACCTCCAGTCCAGCATTTTTGCTGGATAACTAGAGGTTATGTTCTCTTAGACTTTTCTGCCAGTCTGTTTTTTTTGTTTTTTTGTTTTTTATCTGTCGTGGGGCCTGAACTCTGGGCCTGGGCACTGTCCTTCAGCTCTTCAGCTCAAGGTGAGCACTCTACCACTTGAGCCACAGCGCTATTTCCAGTCTTCTAGTGTTTTTTTTGGAGATAGGATCTCATGGTCTTTCCTGCCTGGGCTGGCTGTGAACCTCGATCCTTAGATCTCAGCCTCCTGAGTAGCTAGGATTACAGGTGTGAGCCACCGGCTCCCGGCTTGCTAGTCTGTTTTTAAACCATGATTTCAGATCTCTGCCTTCTGAAAAGCTAGTATTACAGGCTTGAGCCAGCAGCACCTGGCAGATTATTGCCCTTTTGTTGTTTGTTTGGGCACTGTCCCTGAACTTCTTTTGCTCAGAGCTAGCACTCTACCACTTGAGCCACAGTGGCACTTCTGGCCTTCTCTATTTATGTGGTATTGAGGATTCTAACCCACAGCTTCATGCGTGCTAGGCAAGCACTCTACCACTAAGCCACATTCCCAGCCCCGCCCGTTTTTATGACTAAATAACGTGACATCCAGCTTCAGGTAGTAGGTCGGGAGTGTGAGAATATGCCCTTATTCCCTCCCAAGGGGGTCTGGATGTGCTTTTGCTTTGTACCTACTTTGACTGCGGGAGTAGACAGGAATCCCAGATTCCCATAGAACAAATTACTCTCCCGTGTTAACACTGCCAGTTCATTTTCATCTGAGAAAGACAAAGCAAAAACAAAAGTCATGATGGTCATTCCAAACGCAAAACCAAACCCCACATTTCTTCAATTGTATAACCCTGCAACTTCCAGCGCGAGGAGCTGGAGCAGCTACAGAATGCCACAACCTAGCTTAGTGCATGA
The DNA here is from genome assembly GCF_000151885.1 of Dipodomys ordii. NCBI lineage: Eukaryota > Metazoa > Chordata > Mammalia > Rodentia > Heteromyidae > Dipodomys > Dipodomys ordii. The sequence continues at coordinate 2,683,848 of NW_012267280.1, read as the reverse complement.
ACAAGCTCAAATTTGTCCATGTATCTCTTTATAACACACAACAGCCAGTATCAAGCCAATCAGAAGCAGCCAAGCTTCAACCAATCACAGGCAGCCAACTGACTGGATCTTGTCCAAATAAGGCAACCTGCCTAAGTGGAGACAATCAGCCCTTGGACTTCACAGTGGGCTTCAGCCTATCTTAAGCCTGGGGTGTGAGCAGATGAAATACTGGCTCTAGATGCAGGGCTGGCTGGGCTGAGGAGCCCCCAGATCTCCCTGTTTCTGATGGGCATCCAAGTTAGCTCCATTTGAGGGCAATTCTCATGGTAACTGCATTCCCAATGGGACTACTGGGTTGTATAGGCATTGCATGTTCATTTTTTGATGAATTGCTGGGTTGTTTCCCATAGGGGTTGTGCCATTTTGTAGTTTATTTTGGTCTTTTCTTTTCTTTCTTTTTTTTGGTCAGTCCTGGGGCCTGGGTTCTATCCCTGAGCCTGTTTCTGTTCAAGGTTAG
>NW_012267280.1:2669444-2682999 GCF_000151885.1 Dipodomys ordii | reverse complement strand
CCCCCCCCGCTTTTTTTTAAATCAGTAGTGGGGCCTGAACTCTGGGCCTGGGCACTGTCCCTCAGCTCTTCAGCTCAAGGCTAGTGCTCTACCACTAGAGCCACAGCGCCACTTCTGGGTTTTTCTGCTTATGAGGTACTGAGGAATCGAACCCAGGGCCTCATGCATGGGAGGCAAGCACTCTACCACTGAGCCACCTTCCCAGACCTTTTTTTTTTTTTTGTCAGTCATGGGGCTTGAACTCAGGGCCTGAGTGCTGTCCCGAGTTTTTTTGCTCAAGGCTCGCATGCTATCACTTTGAGCCACAGCGCCACTTCTGGTGTTTGAGTGGTTCATTGGAGATAAGAGTCTCACAAGCTTTCTTGCCTGGCCTGGGTTTGAATGGTGATCCTCAGATCTCAGCCTCCTGAGTAGCTAGGATAACAGGCCTGAGCCACAGGTGCTTGGCTCTACTGTGTTTTGAACTCAGGGCCTGGCACTTGCTAGGCAGGTACTCTACTGCTAAGCCACACCTCCAGCCCAATTTTCTTTCCTTTTCTAAATGATGTTTTCCAGTGCTGGGATGGTCTCCAGGCCTGTGCACGTTCTTGGCAAGTGCTCTGCCATTGTGTTTCCCACCAGCAGTGCATACCACTTCCAATGTCTCTACATTTTGTTATCATTTGACTTTTTTTTTCTGTAATCATAACATTCCTGATGGTGTGTGTTGGCTCCTTGGTAGGTTTTGTTTTTTGTTTTTTTTTTTCCTATGCCAGTCCCAGGGCTTGAACCCAGGACCTGAGTATGTCCCTGAGCTTCTCTGCTCTAAAGCTAGCACTTCACTATTTAAGCCACAGCTCTACTTCTAGCTTTTTGGTGGTTAACTGGAGGTAGGGGGCTCACAGATTTCCCTGTCTGGGCTGGCTTTGAACCGTGATCCTCAGATCTCGGCCTCCTGAGTAGCTAGGGTGAAACCACCGTGTGGCTTGTTCAGGTCTCAATGCGCATTTTCCAACTTTCATGTCCACCACAGCATTGCACACAGCAGCCAGTGTGGAAACCTACATGCCCACACAGGAGTCAAAGGACAAAGAAAATGTAGTCTGTCCACACAACAGAATATTATTTAGCCTTCATAAAGGAAATCCTGCCATGTTCTACAAGAGAGATGAATCTTGAGGTTGTTACAGTAAGTGAACACAGCTACTCATGAACACATGCTTATGAGCTCACTAATATGTGGAATCTAAAATAGTCATAAAGGCAGAGTGGGCCTGGGGCATAGGACATGGAAATTTGCTATTCCAAAGGTAAGACGTTTCTGTCACAAGTTGGATGCGGGTGGTTTGGGCCTGTCATCCTAGCTACATGAGAGGCTGAGATCAGGAAGACTGGAGTTCCAGGCCAGCCTGGTCAGCAGGGTATGCAACACCCCATCTCAGTAGAAGAAGCCGAGCAGGGTGGTGTGCACCTGTCATCCTAGCCTAAAACATGTCACAACCCAGGCAGGACTCCAGACCCTCTCTCAGAAATAGCCAGTTTGGCCAGGTGCCGGCAGCTCACACCTGTAATCCTAGCTACAAAGGAGGCTGAGATCTGAGAATCATGGTTCAAAGCCAGCCCAGGCAGAAAAGTCTGTGAGATTCGTATCTCCAATTAACCACCAGAAAACTGGAAGTGGTGCTGTGGCTCAAATGCTAGAACGTTGGCCTTGAGCTGAAGAGCTCAGGGACAATGCCCAGGCCCAGAGTTCAAGCCCCACAACCGACAAAAAAAAAAGAAAAAAGAAGAAAGAACTAGCCAGTTAGTTCACAAGAGGACCGGAGGCAGGGCGTAGTGGTACAGCACTTGCCCAGCAAGCATGAGATTGAGTTATTGAGTTCAATTCCAGTACCACCAAGAAAACAAAGCTTAGATATGCAAGGCTGTTACAGAAATCTGTATAACACTGTGTTTTGGTTAATGATAAAGTTAAGAGGGCTGGACATTGGTGGCTCACACCAGTAATCCTAGCTACTCAGGAGGCTGAGATCTGAGGACTGAGGTTTAAAGCCAGCCCAAGCAGGAATGTCTGTAAGACTCTTATCTCCAATAAATTATTCAGATCAAGTGGGAAGTGGTGCCACAGTTCAAGTGGCAGAATGCTAGCCTTGAGCAAAGGTAGTCTGAAAACAGCATAGGTCCTGAGATCAAGCCCAGGACTGGCACAAAAAAAAGAAAAAAGAAAAAAAAGTTATCAAGAGGGCAACTTTATAGGACATTTGCTTGAAGAAGGCAAACTGTAGGATAACTCACAGCATGATGCCATGTGTATGGAAAGAACCAAAAAAGGAAGGAGGGAGGGAGGGAGGGAGGGAGGAGGAATCCCTGTAGAGATGATTCTAAATATTCTCTTCCCCAGGGCAGTATTTAATATGTGTGAGTCTTTATTTGGAAGACTAAAGTTGATGGCAAAGACACAGACACAGACACACACACACACACACACACACACCACCCATCATGAGTTCATTCCTGCTGAATTTGGTTGCATATGTGCCATTACTAGAACTTGAATACTTGAATTCAGGGCCTCTTCCTCTCACTTGGCTTTTACACCAAGGCTGGTGCTCTACTACCTGAATGACACCTCCACTTCCCGATTTTTGTCGGTTAACTGGAGGTCAGAGTGTCACACACTTTCCTGCCTAGGGTGGCTTCAAACCACTCAGAGCTCAGCTTCCTGAGTAGCTGGGATTACAGGCCTGAGCCACCAGGATAGCAGCATCTGGCCACAGTAACTGGCCACTCCTGCAGGGATGGTTCTTTTAATGAGGAACCAGATCATCTTTGAGTTTTGTCTGTTAGGCCTTTGACAAACAACTTCTGCACATGGGGATAGCTTGGGACTACAGGCTGGTGGCCCTAAGTGGTACCCAGGTTTTTCGAGATCCCCATCAGAGCAGTACCCACTGGCAGCGATGTTGTGGATGGTGATGTTGGTATCGAAGATGGAAGGAAACTGGATCTTCCCTTCTTGCTGTAACTGGACAGTGTTCACAAGCTGACCTAGGGAGACAGTGGACAGTGACCTCTGAGGCCTGACCCTAATGAAGACCCAGGCATGTGGCTCACAACCCGTGATTTTTATATTTCCTTAGGAATTTTGCGGGGTTTGCCCTCAAACTCTGTCTCCCCTGCCTCTGCAGTAGCTCAGATTACCAGCATGAACCATCACACGTGTGCAAAGTGATTTCTTTTTATTTCTTTCTTTTTTTTTGTCAGTCATGGGGCTTGAACTCTGGGCTTGGGCACTGTCCCTCAGCTCTTCATCTCAGGGCGAGCGCTCTACCACTTGAGCCACAGCGCCACTTCTGGTTTTCTGGTGGTTTATTGGAGATAAGAGCCTCACAGACTTTCCTGCCCAGGCTGGCTTTTAACTCTGATCTTCAGATCTCAGCCTCCTGTGTAGCTAGGATTACAGGCGTGAGTCATGGGCACCTGGCTTGAACTCAGGGCCTGGGCACTGTCCCTGAGCTTCATTTTGCTCAAGGCTAGTACTCTACCACTTGAGCCACAGCGCCACATCCTGTGTGTGTGTGGTACTGAGGAGTGGAATCCAGGGCTTCATGCATGCTAGTCAAGCACTCTTACCACGGAGCCACCTTCCCAGCCCAGCCTTCTAGATCTTTCTGTCTGGAGTAATGCTCATCTCCAGGTGGATGCTCAACGTTTAGCGGGTACCCTGACACATCTCATTCAAGCAAGATAGTATGAGGTTCCCTGGACCAAGAGTAGGGGCCTCTGCCAGCGGCTAGTGTGTGTGTGTATGTGTGTGTGTGTGTGTGTGTGTATCTGGACCTGTCTGTCCCCCAGCCCTACTAGGAAGGAAGCAGAAGGGGAGGGGAGGGCAGTTTACCGGGGCAGCACCTGGGCCCCACCCCCTGCCTGGTCAAGTCGCAGCCCAGTCCCTCCTATGTTTCCTCACCTGAGTTGGGAGACACAAACAGGTTGTTCTGGCTCCAGAGGATGATAAAGCCCTTCTGGCCCGGGGTGAGGACGACATTCATGGTATCTTTGTATGGGAAGGCCATGCCCAGGCTGAGGTTGAGTGGGTAGTCCGTGTATTGGAACATGGCCTGGGAGAAGGAGACAGCTGTGACCCAGGCGGCGGCGGCGGTGTTCAGCTTCCTCCCTGGGCCTTCATCCTCGGCTTCTCAAAGTGAAGCCCTTCCAAGGCCAGCAGCTGTCCCCTGGGGCCACTCTGCCCTGGAGGGAAGGGGAGCTAATCTGGGGACCTGTGGCCACAAGGAGTGGGGGAGCCCCCAGGTATGGAGTGGAAGCCAGGACACCCCACCCCAGGGAACAACCTGGCCTGAAATGTGGGAAACCCATCAGTGGCCAGCTCAGGTCGCCTCCACCGTGGGTGTAGTTAAAGATTTCCAGAGGTTCATGTGCTGAGGTCTGAGCCCCAAAGGCAGCAGTATTACAAGAGGGTGGTGCTTTAAGGATTAGGTTACCCACCAAAGGGTAACCAGAGCGTGGGTTAGGTCTCCCAGGATTAGACTAGTGCCTTCTACAGCAGCTTGTAGTGCATGCCTGTAGTCCTAGCTATCTGGGAGGCAGAGACACAAGTATCCCCAGTTTGGGGGTCACCCGAGGCAAATATAGCACTACCAAGAGCCTGTTGCAAAATAATGAAAATAGGCCAGGCTCCAGAGGGTCATGCTACTCAGGAGGGATGAGGTCTAGAAGATCGTGGTTCAAGATCCACCTGGGGGGGGGGGTCTGTGAGACTCTTATCTCCAAAATAACCAGCAAAAAGCCAGGCTGGAGGAATGGCTCAAGTGGCCAAGTGCCAGTCTACCGTGCCGGAGGAGGAGTCGAGGTGGCAAGGGAACTCGTGCAATCTTTGGCACCAAAAAAGAAGAAAAAAGGACAAGTTGTTATAAAGCAGCCCCGCTCTGTTATCTTCCCCTTCTAAGGTGTCTGGTTTGAGGTGGTCCATATTTTGTTATATTTTTTTCCCCCTTCACTACTGAGGATGGGACCCAGTGCCCTGCACTGCCCAGGCAAGCCCTTTACCGCTGGAGTTACATGCCCAGTCCTCTTAGCTTCCATTCTGTCTTTCAGAATAAAATCTGGCTACCTTTGCCTGGGCTGGCCTTCAGCTGGTGCTCCTCCCGCCTCAGCCTCCTGCATGCTGGCACTGTGGGTATATGCCACCCTGCCCATCTCACAACCCCTATTGTTTCCCTCTACTTCTTCAGCCTCTGGTTCTAGTATCAAGTACAAATTCCCCTATGTGCTTTCCAAAGCCCGCTGTCCTCCAGATATCCTGGAGGGTCCCAGGACAGCCTGTGTCCTTCTGACAACACCTGCAAGGGTGGAACTACCAACACTACTCTGAGGCTGGGTGTGGTGGCACACACCTATAATACCAGCTACTTGGGATGTGGCGATTAGGAGGCTCAAAGTTGGAGGCCAGCCTGGGCAGAAAGAGGGCAAGCACCTATCTCAACCGGTCAAAGCTGAATGCGGGGGCTGGGAAGTTGGCTCAGTGGTAGAGTGCTTGCCTTGCATGCATGAGGCCCTGGGTTCGATTCCTCAGCACCACATAAGCAAAAAGAAAAAAAGCCGGAAGTGGCGCTATGGCTCAAGTGGTAGAACACTAGCCTTGAGCTGAAGAGCTGAGGGACAGCACCCAGGCCCAGAGTTCAGGCCCCACGACTGGACCAAAAAAAAAAAAAAAAAAAGCTGAATGCAGTGGCTCACACCTGCCAACCCAGCTAGGCAGATAATGTAAATAGAAGGATGGCCCCCCCAGGCCAGCTCAGGGATAAACTTGAGGCTTTTTAAAAAATGATGGGCTGGGAATGTGGCTTAGTGGTAGAGTGCTTGCCTAGCATGCATGAAGCCTGGGTTCGACTCCTCAGTACCACACACAGAGAAAAAGCTGGAAGTGGTGCTGTGTTCAAATGGCAGAACGCTAGCCCTGAGGAAAAAGAGCTCAGGGACAGCACCTAGGCCCTGAGTTCAATCCCCAGGACTGGTCAGAAAAGAAAAGAAAAATAATGAATGCAGAAAGGGCTGAAGGCATGGCGGCAGTTGGTAGAGTATCTGCCTAGCGAGCTCAGGGCCCAAGTTCAAACCCCAGGACCTCCAAAAACTAAACCAAATAAAAACTGACCACCCTCTTCCCAGGACAGGAAGGAGGCAGAAGCCCTACTGAAGAGGCTGAGTGGAGGGGTCCCCTGGCCCCAGCTCCTCCCATGGTGCCCTCATCCCCCACACAGCCTGTCAGGAGCACAACTGCTGTCACTTGGAGGGGCCAGGCAAGGAGCCAGCCTGATAATGCTATGCCCTCTCTGTCTCTGTCTGTCTGTCTCTCTCGTGGCTCACTAGCTTATTATTCTTTCACATGTTTGTCAGTATCGTGGGCTATATACCGTGGTTTCATAAATGCAGACATCATGGCAGGAGCAAACCTGCCCCCTGGGCCACTCCCTTCTTCCCCCCTCCCCTCCCCACTTCTGCCCCCTGTGCCCTCCTCCTGCAGCATGTGGAGGGCCATCTCACTATGGAGAAATCTAATAAAGGATCTTCAGTTGGACAAGCCCAGAGCAGGGTGGAATGGAGGGCTGGGCTGGCACAGTCCTGGCTAGGAATCAGAACGCACAAAGCCATCCTCAGCCACGAGTGGTGGTGTACACTGGGAGGCTGAGGCAGGAGCATCTCAAGGTCAAGGTCAGGCTGGACTGCATCACTGAGTTCCAGGCCAGCTTTGGCTATAGTGAGACCCGACACTGTCTAGAAGCAAACAATCAAGGGAACAAAACAACAACAACAACAAAAAACTAGTTAAGAGCTGGGTGCTGGTGGCTCAGGCCTGTAATTCTAGCTACTCAGGAGGCTGAGATCTCAGGATCACGGTTCAAAGCCAGCCCGAGCAAGAAACTCTGTGAGACTCTTATCTCCAAAAATCACTCAGAAAACCGGAAGTAGTGCTGTGGCTCAAGTGGTAGAGAGCTAACCTTGAGCTGAAGAGCTGAGGGACAGTGCCCAGGCCCAGAGCCAAGCCCCACGACTGACAAAAACAAAACAAAACAAAAACCCTATCAAGCCAGACACTATAGCTTTGGCTATAGTGAGACCCGACACTGTGTAGAAGCAAACAAGCAAGGGAACAAAACAACAACAACAAAAAAAAACTAGTAAAGAGCCGGGTGCCGGTGGCTCAGGCCTGTAATCCTAGCTACTCAGGAGGCTGAGATCTGAGGACAGCAGTTCAAAGCCAGCCTGGACAGGAAAGTCGGTGAGACTCTAATCTCCAATGAACCACCAGAAAACCAGAAGTGGCGCCATGGCTCCTAGTGGTAGAGTGCTCGCCTTGAGCAAAAAAGAGCTCAGGGACAGTGCCCAGGCCCAGAGTTCAAGCCCCACGACTAACCAAAAACAAAGCAAAACAAAACAAAAAACTATCAAAACAAACAAAAATCCTAAAAGGGCAGGGAGAGGGGTGCGGCGGGAAGCATGAAGTTGCTGCCCACTCTACCACAGGAGATCAGCAGGAGTGCCTGGTGAAGACAAATATGTTGGATAAAGAGAGAGGGGTGTGGTGGTGCACTGTTGTTATCCTAGCTAACCAGGAGACAGAGGTGTGAGGATCTCGTCCTGCAGCTATCCTGGGCAAAATCAGAGGACCCTATCTGAAAAATAAACTGAAGCGCACAAGAGGCTGGGAATGTGGCTTGCCTAGCAAGCAGGAGTCCATGAGTTCAATCTCCATCGCCCCAAACAGAGGGACAGGAATGAGTGCTTCCAGGCTAGGAAAGCAAACCTGGAAAAGTGCCCCCCACCCTCCCCGGAGGCCTGGGACACTTGGAGGCACTGGCTGGTCAGCCAGGACCTCCTCCTGGGAAGATGGACCTTCTTGAGACAGGACCAGAAATACAATCTAGGCTTTTTTTTTGGTTGGTTGTGGGGCTTGAACTCAGGGTCTGGGCCCTGCCCCTGAGTTCTTTTGCTCAAGGTTAGCGCTCTACCACTTTGAGCCACAGCACCACTTCCAGTTTTGGGGTGGCTCATTGGAGGTAAGAGTCTCATGGGGATTGTTCTACCAAGGCTGGCTTCGAACCGCAATCCTCAGATCTCAGCCTCCTGAGTAGCTAGGATTACAGGGGTGAGCCACCAGCACCTGGTAATCTAGGAAATTTATGATGTCTACAGGGGACAAAGCAGGGTTTAGCTAGGGGAACAAGCAAAGGGGCGGTGGATACTTGTGGGGCAGGCTCCTTGAACCTTCACTTCATTTCACTTGAGCCCACCACTCAGGAACTTCTACTCAAGCTACAAGACCCTTCACAGAATTTCATGGTCTCTTCTGCACCCGCCAAATCATGATGCTGGCTCCCCTCACCCACGGGAACCCTAGTGGCTTTGTCTGCAGCAATCACAGGGCACCATCTTGTAACCACTGTGACACTACCTCGTCTCCCCACTCAGAATGGGACTGTCTCCAGTGGCTCTCTGCCAAACTTCAGTCATACCATAAATCCCTTTTGTAATTTCTGCAAGACTTGGCTACTGATGACTTAGACTCTCTGTGAGTTGCTTCCCATTGGCTTTATCTCTTCAACTTAAACCAAGTGGTGCTGTAAATTACAGGTTTTGTGTGCCTCATTTTTAAATAGCCATTCAAAGAGGTACTTGACATGAGCATTGAAAATAATCTATGTCCTGTGCTCATCACAGTGTCTAGCAAACAGAAGACACCATATAAATGTGGCTCTGTGTGTGTGTGTGTGTGTGTGTGTGTGTGTGTGTGTGTGTGTAATGGACAGAGGAGAGCTGGGAAGGTGGCTCAGTGGTAGAGCGCTTGCCTTGCATGCATAGGCCCTGGGTTCGACTCCTCAGCACCACATAAGCAAAAAGAAAAAAGCCGGAAGTGGTGCTGTGACTCAAATGATAGAGTGCTAGCCTTGAGCTGAAGAGCTGAGGGACAGTGCCCAGGCCCAGAGTTCAAGCTGCAAAAGCGAAAAAAAAAAAAAAATGGACAGAGAATTCGAGGAAAGGGAAGGATTCAGAGTGGATAGGTGTGCACATGGATGGATGGGTGGGTAGATCAAAGGATAGATGAGTGGAAGGATGGATGATGGGTGCTGGACTGATGTATGGATGAATGAGTGGGTGGATGGATGGATGGATGGATAGATGGGTGAATGGATAAGTGGATAGATAGATGGGTGGGGGGATAAATAAATGGTGAAATGGATGTCTGAATAGTTAGGTGGATGGATACATAGAAAGGTGAATAAAAAGCAAATTTCAAGTATGAGAAACTACATATGTAAAGTAAGAGTTTAACAAAACTCTAGCAGTGGCCAAAGGCACTTCAGAAGTCTGCCCCCTGGGTAATCGACTTACCATTCCTTTGTCAACAATAAGAATGCCGATCTGTGACAAGGGGTGAAAGTGAAAGATTCCCCCTAACATCCCAGGGTTTGCAGCCTAGGAAGCAAGAAAGAAAATTGTGCATGTGCATCAAGACTATAAGGCTATGTGTTGTGATGACATTATAATTATAATATGTTTAAGTGCTGGTGCAGTTGATCTGACAAGCTAAAATGAAGGAGTATTTCTTTCGTTTCCTGTGTAGGGAAACACAGCCTCTGGCACCAATGCTTGAATGGAGACAGGTCAGCTCTGTGGTGTCTGAACACTAGTCATTCATTGCATTTGGGACCTGATCCTGTGTCCATGTCAGACTGGTCCTGTGGCGTGAACTTAATCCCAGACAATGGGGATTTAGGGGAGGGGTTGAGCAGCAGGCTCCCCCTCCCCCCACGACTGAGATGATCCCACTTGGCTCAGATTGTTGTCATGGAGACCTAAGACCTGAAATGTCATCTGCGGGGGAAGACCCATTGGCACGGCCTCTGGGGGGTCAGCAGTATATGACTCTGGCCAGAGCCATCATGGCGGCAGGGCGGGTGGAGGCTGCTCCACCATCACACCAGAGGGCCCCAGAGCCTTCCCTCCTTTTCCCTTGGGCTCTGGGAGGACCACGGAGGCAGCTTCCCAGCCTGCGGGGCTGTGAGTGGTGCCTCCCACACAGGATCGGGCACTCTGTCCCCACAGACACGTGGCCTAAGACAGTCACGTTCTGAAGTCACCGACACTTGCTCACCCAGCTGCAGTTCTTTCGTGTGCAGGGTGGGGTGGGTCCTCCCCGTGACGGCGGCAGAGGGGACCTGATGGGCATGGCTCACCCAGGGCCTGCACCTGGGCATTGCCCTCCAACCTGTAAGCCTGCAGGAGCTTTAAATAAGGAGGAACCCTGCTGGGCCTTTGGCAGTTGTGTGATCGTGCCTCTGTGCAGATGGATGGATGGATGGAAACCCAGGGTTATTGTGCTGTCCAGGCTGGTCTCAAACTCCCAGACACAAGGGGGGGCCTCCTGCATCACCCACAGAGCAGGACAGAAAGGACAGAAACTCGTGCTTCTGCTTTCTAACCCAATGGCACATACCTGGTTTTCTTTCTTTTTTTTTTTTTTAAAAAAAAAACTTTTCTTTTTCCTTTTGCTGGTCCTAGGGCTTGAACTCAGGGCCTGAGCTCTGTCCCTGAGCTTCTTTTGCTCAAGGCTAGCACTCTACCACTTGAGCCACAGCGCCATTTCCGGCTTTTTCTCTGTATTCGGTACTGAGGAACCAAACCCCAGGGCTTCATGCATGCCAGGCAAGCACTCTACCACTGAGCCACTTCCCAGCCCCACATACCTGGCTTTCAAAGACGAACAAGTCAAAGCTGTAGCCGCCGTTATTGGAGAAATAGATGTGAGCCTGAGCTAGCTCATCTCCTTGCATGTAGGCAAAGATGTCGTTGCTTATTTCCTGGGGAGACAGTAGACACACACTTGTCAGCAGTCACGCTGTGGGCCTCCGTGCGGGAAAGGACAGCTTTGTGTCTGCAGGAAAACTGGTGCACGACTGCTTGGGGCAGCCTATTTTCTTTCCTGATCCCTTTCTCCCCCTCTCACGTGTTAAAGATGGGGTCTCGCTCTGAGTGCTGGGCTACCATATGAGGATGTGACCACACCAGCTGTGTCCTTTCTTGTTTCTGGGATGGAACCCAGGACTGGGCACGCACTAAGCACATGCTCTACACAACTGAGCTGCACCTCCAGCCACATCAGAGTTGGACCTCTGCTGTGTTTCTCCCTGGGTCCAGCTTACCCCCTCCTCAAGTTCCTGGTGGTGCTCTGCTTCCAGGGGTCACCAGGCTTACCGCAGACACCTGATCCATGTTGAGTACTTCAACCCTGCTGGGCTCAAGAGGGTCAAGCCTTGACCCTCTGAGTAACCCAGACTAGTGTTTTGTTCACCACCATGCCCAGCAGATCTATGTTTCTTGTAGTGCAAGTGTGGGCACGTGAGGAGTCTTTAACTCCCATTTCTCGTCTGGGGAGCAGGAAGTGTGTCTCTTTTCTATTTCACCCTATTTTAAACCTGGTTACACCAAAATAAATTCTTGCTGAAATATTTTTTTTAAATAGAGGTATACCTCTATCATGGAATATTACTTAGCAGACAAAAAGAACCAACCATGGACACCCAACAAATTGAATTCATCCTTAGGGACGTTTGCTGGGCCAAGCAAATCCCCTAGTTACGCCCGCCACCGCGGTGAGTGAGGCCAGGAGGGAACTGAGGGGCAGCTTGGTGGAGACTGGGGTAGAGTGGCTCTGGCGTCACTTCTGGTGGCTTCAGTGACTTCCCTATCAATCCAAGTCCCAAAATAGGAGATGCAAAATTCTAGAAGTAAACAATTCCTAAATTTTACGTTGCATGCCATTCTGGGCAGTGCACAGAAACCGCCTGGCCTCCCACTCCACCCTCTAGGGTAAGGCCCCTGCAAGTCCAGCGTCCCCCACACAGTGCCACCTGCCCGCACGGTGGACCCTGAGCAGCTGTTGCAAGCAGATCCGCTGCGGCACTACCACAGTGCTCATTGCAAGTAACTCTGCTTTTATCGAATAAACTGAGTCAATGCTGGCAATTTGACCACTAAGTGGGGAGAGGACAGTTGATAGGACAGAGAGACAGACAGAGACAGAGACAGAGAGCTGGACAGAGAGAGATGGACAAAGAGATCAAGAGACCAAGAGACAGAGAACATATCTACAACTTTTACTGCGAAGACTGTAAGTGTTCTTTTTGTTTTTTTTGTCAGTCGTGGGGCTTGAACTCTGGGCCTGAGTGCTGTCCCTCAGCTCAAGGCTCAAGGCTAGTGCTCTACCACCTGAGCTACAGCACCACTTCTGACTGCAAGTGTTCTACTTTATGTTTAGTTGGTGTTGAAAAGTCTTCCTGTGCCTAATGTACAAATAAAGCTTTATCACGTGTGTGTGTGTCTGTGTGTGTGTGTATAGCTAGCACTCTACCACTTGAGCCACATTGCCACTTCTGGCTTTTCTGTGTATGTGATACTGAGGAATCAAACCCAGGGCTCCATGCATGCTAGGCAAGCACTCTACCACTAAGTCACATTCCCAGCTATATATGTATGTTTTAAAACATAGTCACATTTGGGCATGGTGGTACACACCTGTGATCCAACTAGGGAGACTAAGGCAGGAAGATCGAGGGGTCAAGGCCAGCCTGGGCTGCATGATCATGTATGATCATGTCTCTCAAGAAACAGAACAAGCCGGGCGCTGGTGGCTCACGCCTGTAATCCTAGCTACTCAGGAGGCTGAGATCTGAGGATCGTGGTTCAAAGCCAGCCCAGGCAGGAGAGACCGTGAGACTCCTATCTCCAATAACCACCAGAAAAACCGGAAGTTGCGCTGTAGCTCAAGTGGTAGAGCGCTCGCCTTGAGCTGAAGAGCTGAGGGACAGCGCCCAGGCCCAGAGTTCAAGTCCCACGGCCGACCAAAAAAAAACAACAGAACAAAACAACAAAGATGAAGGGTGCTGCTCAGTGGCAGGAAACTTGACTAGTGTCTACAGGACTCTAGGTTCTCTCCCTTATATCCACCCCCAAAATAAAGTAGGACTGTATCTAGAGTTTGGTGGTAAGTGTCCACTGGGAGACTGGGCCGGTGTCCTGCAGAGGAGTGAGCGTATGTTGATGACAATGGGCTATGGGACAAAATGACCCAGGACTAGAAGTGTGTCATATAACATGCATGCATGCCACTTCCTGGTCTTGTCACTAGTTTGGGCATGTAAGGCATGGCCATGGGAGACACCAAGGGAGGACCAAGGGGCTCTGTTATTTTTCTGCAGCATCTACAATGCTGTCAAGGTGAGATGTTCACAAAGCAAGATGGAGTCTAGTGCTGGTGGCTCATGCCTGCCGTTCTGACTGAGATCTAAGGATTGTGGTTTAAAAGCCAGTCTGGGGGCTGGGAAGGTGGCTCAGTGGTAGAGCGCTTGCCTTGTATGCCTGAGGCCCTAGGTTCGATTCCTCAGCACCACATAAAGAAAAAAAGCCGGAAGTGGCGCTGTGGCTCAAGTGCTAGAGAGTTAGCCTTGAGCTGAAGAGCTGAGGGACAGCGCCCAGGCCCAGAGTTCAGGCCCCACGACCGGAC
>NW_012267280.1:2645552-2669224 GCF_000151885.1 Dipodomys ordii | reverse complement strand
GGTGCCAATGGCTCACAACTGTCATCCTAGCTACTCAAGAGGCTGAGATCTGAGGATCTCAGTTCAAAACCAGGCCAGGCAGGAAAGTCCGTGAGACTCTTATCTCCAATAAACCACTCAAAACCGGGAAGTGATGCTGTGGCTCAAGCAGTACAATACTCGCCTTGAGCTGAAGAGCACAGGGACAGTGCCCAGGCCCACAGTTCAAGCCCCATGACAAAAACAACAAAAATTTTTTAATTAAAAAAATTCCAGGCTTACGCCTGTAATTCTAGCTATTCAGGAAGCTGAGATCTTAGGATGGCGGTTCAAAGCCAGCCAGGGTGGTACTGTCGCTCAAGTGGTAGGGCACTAGCCTTGAGCTGAAGAGCTGAGGGACAGTGCCCAGACCCAGAGTCCAAGCCCCATAACTGACACACACACACACACACACACATACACACACACACACAAATCCCAGAACCATAACCACAACCATTGTCCCAATTTAAAAAAAAAAAAAGGAGGACAAATTCAGACTGCCAAGCAGTTCATCTCAAGCACCTGTGGAGCCTTCCCGCCTCTCTGACTGCCCCCCCCCCATTCCTGGGAAAAGGTCATGACAAAGGCCCTTTATACCATTCTCTGTCCATTCCTGCTCATCTGCATTCAGAGTGCAGGAGGGAGGGGAAGATTCCAGCTGAACTTACCACACACAAGGCATTTTTAGCAAAGCAGCAATTATCACCACTGACATGTGAAACAGGGTGGTTTACACCTGAAAGGAAAAGACCAGTCACGATCCCTGTAGATACCGCAGTCTCCTCAATTCCCTGGAACACTGACCGGGCAGCTCACTGAAGGTCTGGATTTCCCAGCAGCCTCTGCGGCCCATGTCCCCATCTGACACCTACTAAGTTTGGAGAAAACTTCCAGGGTCCTGTCAAGATTGAGGCAAAGGTCCCCTGCTCCTAGCAAGCCCGGACTCAGTGGCCCTTGGCGGCTAGTGCTCTCCTGGCCTGTCTGTGTGAGACCCTGGGCTCATCCCCAGCTCTGCCAAGAACTGGACAGTAAGTACAAGGAAACCTGCTGGACCGCTGCCATCCCAGCACGACCGCAAACCAGAACTTGAAGGCATTCTACCACTTAAGCCACACTTCCACTTCTGGCATTTTGGTAGTTCACTGGAGGTAAGAGTCTCAGGAACTTTCCTGCCTGGGCTGGCTTTATTCAATCCTCACATCTCAGCCTCCTGAGGAGCTAGGATGACAGGCATGAGCCATCAGCCCAGGCCTTTGTAATTTGGAGTGGAGACTACCAGTTCCAATGTTAGGTGCTAGATGTCTACCCTGCACCATGGGGCTGCCAGGCAATTTTCCTGGCAAATAAGGTGATGGTCAGGAGGCTGGGTCTTGGAAGGGGCATGAAAAGATGAATGAAGCTCTTCTCCCACACTGGGGAAACACACAGCAAATCCAGGGGGGAAAATACACCTACCTTGAGATTGAAACCAGAGGTTATCTCTATAGTTGTACCCAAAGACCTTTCCATTCACCACCAGTAGCAAGGCTCCTCCTGAAAAGTGCGCCGAGGTGACTTCTGGTGCAGTTATCTACAAATGATGACATCGACCACAAGAGTCACAGCAGTGCCCCCGACACCTGTCACCACGCATGTCGGGAACAGCTCTGCCCACCGCCGCAGCTGGGACTGCAGCTATGGGAGATCATTTACCCTGGGCCGGACACGTGCAAACTCGGGAGATGAAGTCGGACCTTGCTTCCCTTGGGCACCTCTGCTCACTCCCTAGCCACATGTGTGAGGATGCAGGCTGAAGTCGATGTGAGGACTGAGTACCTTGACAGGTGCATGGCAGCCCAGGTGTGAGGCTAGCCTGCCAGTCTGGCCTACTGACTGAGACCCTGGCTCAAAGAAATAAGGAAAAAGGGGGCTGGGAAGATGGCTCAGTGGTAGAGTGCTTGCCTTGCATACTTGAGGCCCTGGGTTCAATTCCTTAGCACCACATAAGCAAGAAGAAAAAAGCCGGAAGTGGCACTGTGGCTCAAGGGGTAGAGGGCTAGCCTTGAGCTGAAGAGCTGAGGGACAGCGCCCAGGCCCAGAGTTCAGGCCCCACGACCGGACCCCCCCAAAAAAAAGAAAGAAGGAAAAAGGGGCTGGGAATGTGGCTTAGTGGTAGAGTGCTTGCCTTGCATGCATGAAGCTCTGGGCTCAATTCCTCAGTTCTACATACACAGAAAAAGTCAGAAGTGGTGCTGTGGCTCAAGTGGTAGAGTGCTAGCCTTGAGCAAAAGAAGCTCAGGGACAGTGCTCAGGTCGTGAGAGTCCCAGGACTGGCAAAAAAAAAGAAAAAAAAAGAAAGAAAGAAGGAAGGAAGGAAAGAAAGAAAAAAGCGGGGCTGGGAAGGTGGCTCAGTGGTAGAGTGCTTGCCTTGCATGCATGAGGCCCTGGGTTCAATTCCTCAGCACCACATAAAAAAAAAAAAAAAAAAAAAAAAAGGAAAAAGTTGAGAGACATAGCTCATGTGTGGTAACCTTAGCTACTCAGGGGATAAAGTTCAAGGCCAGCCTGGGCAAAAAGAGAGTCAAAGAGTCCATCCATCTCAGTCTAGAGAAACTGATGCCAGAATGGAGGTGTGGCTCAAGTGGTAGAGCGCCAGCTGTGAGCAAGCTGAGGGAGAGCATTAAGCCTGGAGTTCAAGCCTCTGTACCAGCAAAATCATAATCATAAGGAAAAGCTGAGTAGAGTGCCATGATCCTGCCATTCCAGCTATATAGGAAGGGCAAATGATCCAGGCTTACTTGGGCAAAAACAGAAGGCTTTATTTGAAAAAGAAAAAAGCAAAAGGAGATGGAGGTGTGTCCCAAGTGGTAGAGCACCTGCCTACCAAACACAAGGACCTGAGTTCAAATCCTATTACAGGGCTGGAAAGGTGGCTCAGTGGTAGAGTGCTTGCCTTGCATGCATGAGGTCCTGGATTCCATTCCTCAGCACCACCTAAGCAGAAAAAGCCAGAAGTGGCGCTGTGGCTCAAGTGGTAGAGTGCTAGCTATGAGCTGAAGAGCTCAGGAACAGTGTGCTGGCCCAGAGTTCAGGCCCCACAACTGTCCCCCACCAAAAAAAAAAATCCTAGTGCAAGGAGGAAGAGGAGAAGGAATAATAATATGGGTACATTAATCTGCTAACAAAGCCATACTTCTCTCAGCACAGAGCTCAGCCTGTGTCCTGCAACTCAGCCATGTGAGGAAGAATATTTACTAACCCACCATCCTTCACCCTTTCACTCAAAGGAGTTGGTTGGCAGTGAGGGCAGAATGAGCCAATCTTCTTTGGCCTTACAAGTGGCTGTAAGGGGTATATTGTTCAATAAGCCTTCAGCTAACAAAGCGCACTAGTGTGATATTTTGGAAGGATATCTTCCCCCAGTACTACTTATTGTGAGCGGCCCCGGGGCCAGCTTCATAAGGTAACTACCATTGTCCACTCAGGCATGGTGAATGGGAGGAGGCTACTCTCAAAGTTATCTCTGGTGAAAAAAATCTGTTGCCTGAAATAAACAAGACAAGAGTTCAATTAGGACCAATGTGCCATTCCAACAAAGCTCCTGATTTGATATTATTGTTTTGACGACATTAATCTTTATAGCCTGCTGGTTGGCTTATTTTTTATTAGCATATATTAGTTGTATAAGAAGAGTTTCACTGTGACATTTCCACACATGCATACAACGTCCCCCATCAACCTCACCCTTCCATGTCTTGCTCATCCTGCTTTCCCTTCTTAAAACAGTATCAGAGCTGGGAATGAGGCTTAGTGGTAGAGTGCTTGCCTAGCACGCACGAAGTCCTGGGTTGGATTCTTCAGTACTACATAAACGAAAAAAGCCTGAAGTGGCACTGTGGATCAAGTGGTAGAGTGCTAGCCTTGAGAAAAAGAAGCTCATGGACAGTGCCCAGACCCTGAGTTCAAGCCCCAGGACTGGCAAAACAACAACAACGACCCAGTATCAACAAGTTTCTTTGTTCTATACATGGCCTGGTTTTTTTGCTCAAAGCTGGAAATCTTCCATTTGAACCACAGCTTCACTTCCGGCTTTTTGGTGCTTAATTAGAAATAAAGAGTCTCCTGGACTTTCCTGCCTGCCTGGGCAAGAAAAGTGGTCACTTACCCTAGATACACAGCTATATTTCTCTCACAAGGATGTCTAAGCAAGACAGTCGTAGAAGAGAAACGCAGAAATTCCTACAAAGAGAATCACAAGGTCTTAATAAAATCACCAGTGACAAATAGCAGCTAAAACCATTTCCTACTGTGTACCATTAGAAATAGGAAGGGCAAAGTCTCAATCAGAAAGGCAGCTTGCACTCATAACTTTTTTTCCTGTTGTGTTTTTGGCCAGGAGTCTCACTATGGTACCCAGACTGACCTCAAATTCAAGTCCTCCTCTGCCTTAGCCTCCAAGTAGTTGTGTGACTGTAGGTGTATGGGCCCCCTACCTGGCCTCCTTTTCCAGTTTTGATGCAGTGTTATATCAGATAGCTGGAGGGGGAGGGGAGTGGGGAAGTTTGGGAAGTTTTCCTGGAACCTGTTTAGATTGTCTTTACAGTGTGCTATGGATCTATAGCCAAATAAAAAGCTTCCCCCTCCCTCCCCAGGTTTGGTTTGTGCTACTAGTACTGGTGGCTCACATCTGTAATCCTACCTACTCAGGAGGCTGAGATCTGAGGCTTCCAGTTCAAAGCCAACCTGGGAAGGAAAGTCCATGAGACTCATCTCCAATGAACCAGCTAAAGGCCAGAAGCAGAGCTGTAGCTCAAGTGGTAGAACACTAGTCTTGAGGAAAAAAACTAAGGGACAGTGCCTGAGCCCTGAGTTCAAGCCCCAATATCAGTGAGCACACACACACATAAAAAAAAAAAAAACCCACAAAGTATCCAGGCATGGTGACCCAAGCCCGTAATTCTAGGAGGGAGAGGCAGGAGGATCTTGAAGGCTAAGCTGGCTCTCTCAAGTAATTACAGCTATGAGGGGAAGGCTTAGATAAGAGAATCCAATTATCTTGCCCATGTAATTGTAACCCCTCTGTACAGTATTTTCACACACACACAAAAAAATACTATCCCCATGGGGGGAAAAAAAAAAGAAGAGAGAATCCAAGGCTGGCCCTTAGGATAAAACTGTGGGACACTATTTAGAAAAGAAAAAATAATAATAATAAGCTGAGTGCTGGTGTCTAAGCCACTCAAACTACTCAGGAGGCCAAGATCTGAGGATTGCCGTTCAAAGCCAGCCTAGACAGTAAAGTCTGTGAGACTCTTAGCTCCAATTAACCACCAAAAAGCCAGAAGTGGAGCTGTGGCTCAAGTGGTAGAGTGCTAACCTTGAGCAAAAAGCTCAAGGACAACATCCAAGCCCTGAATTCAAGCCCCAGAACCAATACACACACACACACTAAATAATTGAAATATAAGCAATGATAGCCCTAGAGTGGCTGAAGTGGTACAGTGCCTACTTATGAAATTGCAAGACCCTGAATTAAATCCTCAACACCACAACAAAACAACAACACAACAACAAAAACCCTTAACTCTAAGGGCTGGACAAAGGGGGTATTCCTAAATCCTCAATACAAAAACTGGCACTCAAAAAATATTAGACCTACTGCTGTAGCTCAGTGCTGCATCGGTGCCTAGTAGACGTGAGACCTGGGGGGGGTTCACCCCCACAGCACCACAAACAGCAGCCCCCCCCACACACACCAAAAAAGGTAAAAAGATTAAAAGAAAGAAAAAGAAAATTCCGGTGCAGGAATTCGATTAGATGGGGTGCAGGGAGTGTGGGGTGGGGAGCCACATACCCTTTGGGCTTGCTTGGAAACATTAAACACTTTTCCTGTCCTCACTGTGCGGGTGCTGGAGGGAGGGACAAGGAGACAGCTTGTCGTGGGCCTGCGTGTGTAGCTGTCTGTGGATGTGTGAGTGTGTGTGTGTACCTGTGTGTGTGTGTACCCCTTTCATCCTGGCCCACTGGTCACAGGACAACAGGGCAAAGCCTGAGGTGGGGGACAGGGAGACGACCTGGGGGGGGGAGAGCAGGGAAGGGGTGACCCAGTGAGGGACTAAGGGGGGGAGGCGGCCTGGGGGGGGGGAGGGAGAGGGGGAGTGTCGCCGGGGGTGGTTGTTTAGGGGGGGGGGGGGGCGGGGGGGGGGGCCCGGGGGGGGGAGTAGGGGGGGGGGGCGGCGGGGGGGGGTCCCCGAGCAGGGAGGGGCTGACGGTGAGTGACAGGCCTGGACCAGGAGGGGAGGCAGGGCTCAGTCAACCCTCAGTGAATCCCAGCAGCACCCCATTCCCGGGAAGTCCGCCCCACCGGCACAGAGTCTGAGCTCTGGCCAGCGGCCAAGGTCTCATCATGGCTGCCGCCGCCACCATCACCATCAGCGACCACACCAACATCTCTCCCGCCAACACTTCTCCTCAACCGCCGCGCGTGGGGGGGGGGGGGGGGAGGCGGCAGGGCAGGAACACTCCACAGAGTCTGAGCATGCGCACCAACGAGCCTCTCTGCCTGGGCATGCGCACCAGGCAGAACGTGGCACACTGCTTGAACTCTAGACATGCGCACACCTCCTTGGAAAGCCCAACTCCACCGTCACCTGGCCCCAGCGGCTGAGCGCGCATGCGCAGGTTCTGCCACCCACATGCCTGAAGCGTGTGTCTGACTCTGTTGTCAAATGCTCGAAGGTTGCACTTGAAGGATTCATTAGGTGTACAAAAGGAGTTTCTCCGTGACATTTCCACACGTTTATTTGTTTTTATTTGTGGAGGTAGACACCAAATTTAGGAGTAAAGCAGAGATAGAAGGCTAGCATTGACACAGGGCTGGGTGCAGCACATCTGATAGTAGGCCACACGTTTATTTTTACAATACATACCGATCATCCTCCGTCTTAATCCTGCTTTTGTGTAGGAGAGGGTGGGGAGAGGCTTGAACTCAGGACTTCACATTAAAAAAATTGTATTGCTGGGGGGGGGGCAGGGGGAGGATGGGAAGGGATGGGAGGGGGAAACAAAGGAGGCTACAGTGCTTGATAAGAAATATACTCATTATCTTGCCCATGTAATTGTAACCCCTCTGTACAATATTTTCACAATAAAAAAATTATATGGCTAGGAAGGTGGCTCAGTGGTAGAGCGCTTGCCTTGCATGCATGAGGCCCTGGGTTCAATTCCTCAGCACCACATAAGCAAAAAGAAAAAGCCAGAAGTGGCGCTGTGGCGCAAGTGGTAGAGCACTAGCCTTGAGCTGAAGAGCTGAGGGACAGAGCCCAGGCCCAGAGTTCAGGCCCCATGACCGGACCCCCCCCCAAAAAAAAAATTGTATTGCTGTTATGAAGTTGTACAGAGGGGTTACCACTTCATAAGCCAAGTAATGAGTACATTTCTTTCTTTCTTTCTTTCTTTTTTTGACAATGTCACCCCTACTTTTGTTTTCTGGACTTCACATTCTGTTTGTGCTCAAGGCTGGTTACCACTTGAGCTACATCTCCACTTCTGGCCTTTTGGTGGTTAAAGAGTCTATCAGATTAATCTTCTCAGTCTGGTTTTTTTTTAATTTAATTTAATTTTATTTGTGAACATACTGTACAGAGGAGTTACAATTACATGGGCAGGATAATGCATACATTTCTTACCAAGCATTGCAGCCTCCTCTTTTGTTTACCCTTCACATCCCTTCCCAGCCTCCCCCCTCCCCCCTCTCAGTCTGGTTTTAAACCACACTCCTCAGATCTCAGACCCTCTGATTACCTTGGATTACAGGCACAAACCACTGTCACCTGGCCTATTCGTG
Source organism: Dipodomys ordii (assembly GCF_000151885.1). Taxonomy (NCBI): domain Eukaryota; kingdom Metazoa; phylum Chordata; class Mammalia; order Rodentia; family Heteromyidae; genus Dipodomys; species Dipodomys ordii. Next base: position 2,661,378 of record NW_012267280.1, on the reverse strand, counting down.
CTTCTTAAAGCTCAAGAGTTTTCATTGTTCTGTTTTCAGATACGCAAATAAACACAGATCATCATTCATCTTCATTTACAGTCTTCCTTTTTACTTTCCTGTCATTCATTCATTCATTTATTTTATTTTTTAAAATTTTTTTGTCAGTCGTGGGGCCCGAACTCTGGGCCTAGACGCTGTCCCTCAGCTCTTTAGCTAAAGGCGTGTGCTCTACCACTTGAGCCACAGTGCCCCTTTTGGCTTTTTCTGCTTATGTGGTGCTGAGGAATTGAACCCAGGGCCTCATGCATGCAAGGCAAGCACTCTACCACTGAGCCACCTTCCCAGCCCGATTCATTTGTTTTAAAATTTTATTTATTTTTTATTTAGTGTCCATTGTTACACCAGTTTCACTCTCTGGGGCGCTGGTGAATATCCACAATCTTCTAGGTAGCCAGAAGAAGCCTGAAGCACCCTAGGTGGGAAGCAAAAGGTTGATAAGTTCCAGAGTACATGCTTAGTAAGACAGAGACCTTGAGTTCAAATCCCAGTACCTACAAATTAAAAGGAAGCTGAAGCCAGGCGTTGGTGGCTCACACCTGTAATCCTAGCTACTCAGGAGCCTGAGATCTGAGGATCACGGTTCAAAGCCAGCCCAGGCAGGAAAGTCCAGGAGACTCTTATCTCTAATGAACCACCAGAAAACCAGAAGTGGTGCTGTAGCTCAAGTGGTGGAGTGCTAGCCTGGAGCTGAAGAGCTGAGGGACAGCACCCAAGTCCAGAGTTCAAACCCCAAGACCTGGGGGTGGGGTGGGGTGGAGGGAGGAAAAGAGGGAAGTGGAAGCCCTGCCCACCGGCGCCACAGAAGCTCCGCCCCTAGAGGCCACGCCTCTCCAGGACCCGCCCCCTCCGGACCACGCCCCCTCCAGGGCCACGCCCCGTGGACAGTTCCGTCTAGGGCCACGCGCCTGGCGTCACGTGCGCAACAGCCTAGGGAGCGGAAATGACGCAAGCCCGGTGCGCCGCCAGTATGGCTGGGCCATGGCGGCGAGCACAGGTTACGTGCGGCTGTGGGGTGCTGCGCGGTGCTGGGCCCTGCGGCGGCCGCTGCTGGCCGCCACCGGGAGGCGGGCCCCGTCCGCGTCCGGAGCCTGGTTGCCCAGAGGCCGGCGGGCCTGCGACGCCTCGCCTCCTTGGGCGCTTTGGGGCCGAGGCCCGGCGGCCGCGGGCCAGCGGCGAGCGCTGTGGGAGGGGAGCAACCGCGGCCACGGGTCTTTCTCGGGCGGCGAGGACGCCTCGGAAGGTGGCGCAGAGGAAGGGTCTGGGAGCCCGGGGGGCAGCTCGGGCGGCGGGGAAGGGCCGGTCATAACGGCACTCACGCCCATGACGATCCCGGACGTGTTCCCGCACTTACCGCTCATCGCCATCACCCGCAACCCGGTGTTCCCGCGCTTTATCAAGATCGTGGAGGTAACGAGAGCCCCCCGCCCCGGCCTTGTGTGCGGGCAGCAGGGATGGGCCGAGGGGGTCGCCGAGCGCCCTCGTGCCTCTAATCTTTAACGACACACCTGATTCTCAAAAGGCTGGTGTGGGGCTCCCGGTCCTCTCCACACTGATTCTTCCCCTTACGGGAACCCAGTGAGCTTAGTTAGGTATGTCCTGTTGATTGAAATCTGGGAGGGACCAGCCGTAAAAGTTTTTTTGCGGCAGTTTCTTGGGCAGCAGCTGCAGAGCCTAGTTGGAAGATTCGTCCTCGCGTTAAACAAGTATCTCTTTCCTTCTTCCCTTATATCAGCCACAGTTGTAGACACTCTGGATACAAAAATGGCTGTCTTTGGAGCTTACATTCTAGCGGATCAGAGTGCTTGAAGCCGAGATTAACGGCTGGAAATGAGCCAGAGGCTGGAGGGATGGGGGAGAGGACAAGTTGTCTTCCACAGCGTTGTGGACCTGTGCCCTCTGCCAGGCTTTGGGAACACCAACAAGCCAAACAGTGCCACCGAAGAACCACAATTCTGGTAGAAGAGACAGTAAACCAATAAGATGCTTTCAGAGTAAGAGCCATGAGGAGGTAGGGAAAGTAGGGTGATGTAACAGGGAGAAAGCCACAAGCTTTCAGAGTGGTGTGCACTCAAATGCCCTCCCCCTCCCATCCCTTCACCATTGTTGTTTTCAACTGCCGTGGAAACTCAAATCATGGAGCAGAAAGGTTATCAGCTGTATAAGCAAGGTCATATGATGAATCAGCCTCCACATCCTTTCCCCAAGCCACTCTGCCAAGTCAATCTCAAGGATCCCTGGGAAAGGAAAAACCCAGAACAGAAGGGCAGCAGCAGCAGCCTGCTATTGGGGGTGCTCACAGATGGGGTCCCTCTGCCCTCCCAGTGTGTATCTGAGCTGCTCATCTTTGTGAGTAGTTAGTGAAAGGGACCCACGGTCAATCTCTGTGGGTCATCTTGTGGCTCCAACTTTCCCTAACAAGTTGGCTCCTTGGAAAAGGAGTTGTGGGAGTTGCATGCAAGTACTGTGTGGAAAGGATTTGCAGTACTGTGTCCAGCATTTAGTTGTTTCAGCTATAAGCTGCTGCCGTTCCTGCCTACTGAAGGAAGTGATCACTTACTCAAGATGTTCTTCATAAAAGAATCCAGGATGTCAGAGTTAATGGAAAGCCTTGGTGATGTTTCAGAACTTCTCCCTGGAGGCCTTTATCTCTATGAGCAACTCCACTTTCAGCATCTCTTGTACCTTCCCAGGCTCCTAGGGTCAGGACTGAGCACCTTGTCTGGCCCCCTCAGCCTTGCTAGGTGACAGGTGCCTTGCTGCAGCACCTGAGAAGAGAGATGAATCTTCTAAGAGCTCTTTCTGCCACATGAGTCACAACTAGCCACACAAAGCCTGGGAGGGGAAGGCGGGGAGGCGCCAGGGGGAGGCATTACCCAAGTTGTGTGTAATATTAGGCAGGCATATGGTCGTTTCTGATTTGCTCTTAGTGTTACTTAGTAAATAAGAACGGGACTCTGCCAGGGTGGGGGCAAAGAGGAGAGACAGTTTCAGGATGCATTTGTCAGCTCTTGGCAGAAAGTGAGTTAGGAGCCACTGCTTTGGGACCCCTAAGTGTTTGTGGGCCTCTTAGCAAAGCTCCATTTAGTTTGTAACTGATACCCTGTGGCTAACTTGCTCTAATAGCTTCTGTTCTTATTGGTGGCCTCTGAGTATAGAGCAGGGGCCCTGTCTAGAGTAGTGTCAGGTAATCTTGGACCCCAAGTGGAGTTAAACACTGTGGCTCCCTGGAGCCACAGTGTCACCGTCATCCAGGAGCTTGTTTGAAAGGCAAGTGGCCAGCCTGAGCCCCCATGAATCAGGAATCGCATAGCCGTGAGGGTTAACAAGTTTCTGCTGATGGTCATGCCTGCCACAGTTCCATGCCCAGCCTGCAACTCAAGGCAGGCTTGAAAGTAGCGTTGACCTTCTAGAAGACAACAATAGCCTTGAACTTGGTTTTGAAATGACATGGAGAATGTGCCGTGGTGGTGGGGGTAGAAGATCAGTGAGTTGCACAGGGGTGTCATTACAAAATGGTCCCATGGAGACTGAAGAAGTTAGCAGCCTGTGGGACAACCATATTTGAATTTCACACGTGCATGTTGGGTTGTTTTTGTGTATCCCAGGCTGACCTGCAACTCAAGGTCCTCCCCCAGCCTCCCAACTAGTAGGAATATATGTATGAACCATCAGCAAACACAGCTTTGTCCTGACAGTAATAAAAGCAGAGTAGTAGTGATTTTCAAACATTTTGCCACTGAAATTGGTTTTGTATCTGGTTTAATTAGTTTTTTGACTCGCCATTTCTGTGCTTTGGAGGGGGCGTGGCCACTAAGGAATACATCTAGTTTATGTCATTACTCCTGTCAGTCCCTGTTTCCTTTCATTAATGTCCTGGGTTGAATTTACCATGTTGTCAGAGAATATAATCTTTTTTTTTTTCTTTTTTTGTCAGTCATGGGGCTTGAACTCGGCCTGGGCACTGTCCCTGAGCTCTTCAGCTCCACTTAAGTGGAGATAAGTCTTACAGGCAGGGCGCAGGTGGCGCATGCCTGTAATCCTAGCTACACAAGAGGCTGAGATCTGAGGATTGTAGTTGAAAGCCAGCCTGGGCAGGAAAGTCCATGAGACTTATCTTCAATTAACCATCATAAAACTGGAAGTGGCGCTGTGGCTCAAGTGGTAGAGCACTCGCCTTGACCTGAGGAGCTCAGGGACAGCGCCCAGGCCCAGAGTTCAAACCCCACTAGCCAAAAAAAAAAAAAAAAAGTCACAGACTTTCCTGCCCAGGATGGCTGAGTAGCTAGGATTACAGGCATGAGCCACTGACACCCGGCTCAGAATAATCTTGGAAAGTGTAGCTAGAAGCCATAGCATGGCCGTGTCTCACTCTGACATCATTGTCATGCTAGGTTAAAAATAAGAAGTTGGTTGAGCTGCTGAGAAGGAAAGTTCGTCTGGCCCAGCCATATGTTGGCGTGTTCCTAAAGAGAGATGACAAGTAAGTGTCATTGCCCTCTGTCCCCCCACCCTACCCCCAAAGCCACCCTGATTTACCATGGCCCCTAGAGTAATTTGTGCCCCTTTTCCAACCTTGACATAAAGGCAAGACCAAGTGCTGGGTAGAGGATTTGGCATTAAACATCAGTGCACTGGACTCATGGGGAGTGCTGGCACACAGCCCTGGGTTTCACCCCGGTACTGCACACTTAGTTTACACATCGTCTGGATTGGGGAAACAACCTTGAGTCCCCTTAGAATGACTTCATAGCAGAGTGAGCCAAGCCAGTACATTCACCTCACTCCAGGTAAAAACCATCCAATTGCTGGGCATCAGTGACTCATACCTGTAATCCTAGCTACTCAGGAGGCTGAGATGTGAGGATCACAGTTCAAAGCCAGCCGGAGCAGGAAAGTCCATGAAACTCTTATCTCCAATGAACCACTAGAAAACTGGAAGTGGCACTGTGGCTCAAGCGGTAGAGTGCTTGCCTTGAGCTGAAGAGCACAGGGACAGTGCCCAAGCCCAGAGTTCAAGCTGCACAACCAACAAAAACAACCCAACTGCCAAGTCCCATGTTCCCAGTAAGACCCCTAAAGGCTGTGTCCTTTCAGTGGGCCAGGGTGGAGGTGAGGAGGGTGGAAGCCTTCCTTGTGGCTGACACCTGCCACTTGTGTGCCATCCCTGTGGTGGGGTGTGCCCAGCACTCCTGTGGGAAGCCTGGGAGAGGCTGTTCTGCAGTTTTGGTAGTGGCCTGTAGGGGCGTTTCTTCTCTCTCCCTCCTCCCTCTCAGCCCGGGACATCCCTCTGCGCATAAGCATGGCGCACCAACGCGCCCTTGTGTTGGTCTCCCTCAGCAATGAGTCTGACGTGGTGGAAAGCCTGGACGAGGTCTACCACACGGGCACCTTCGCCCAGATCCATGAGATGCAGGACCTCGGGGACAAGCTGCGCATGATCGTCACGGGGCACAGAAGGTGTGTGGGAGCCTGAGATGGCAGAAAGCAGCCCTCCGGGAGAGCCCCGGGCCCCCTCAGCAGCCCCCTTGTTGGTCAGCTCTGTGGGTCCCTCGCTGGTACTGGGAACCTTCCTCAGAAAGTGGTGGGTATGGGGCTGGGAAGGTGGCTCAGTGGTAGAGCACTTGCCTTGCATGCCAGAGGTCCTGGGTTCAATTCCTCAGCAGCACATAAGCAAAAAGAAAAAAGCTGGAAGTGGTGCTGTGGCCCAAGTGGTAGAGCTCTAGCCTTGAGCTGAAGAGCTGAGGGACAGTGCCCAGACCCAGAGTTCAGGCCCCAGGACCGGACCCAAAAAAAAAGAAAGTGGCGGGTTCTTTCTTAGATGGCCTCTGTGGTGGTGGCCGTGGCTATCACAGCCTGGGTTCTGAGGGCCGGTCGCACGCACCCGCAACATTCAACATTCAGATGGCTTCTGATTGTGGTGCTGTAATGTGTGGGTTTTGTTTCTGGCGGACTGTCCATGTCGTTTGCAATCCCATGCTGCTCATGGCTGATGGATGGTTGAAGGGGCAGCTCTGGGCTCCAGCTCTGCCCAGGATGGTTGAGCAGAGAGCACGCTGCCTGCCGGGTCCTGCAGCTGCCTTCCAGCCCCCGCTCGGCAGCACAGTAAGGTTCTGGCAAGCCTCTGGTTGGGTTTTGTTGCGTCTAAAGGCCTGTGTCAGAACAGCTCACAGGTTCCCTCAGCTAGAGGGACCCAGAACCCACTCAGGAATTGGCCCAGGTATGCTAAAGGCTGTGTCCTGTCCCATGCTGCCAGGCCTGTCCCATCTGCTTTCAGTGGGCCAGGGTGGAGGTGAACCTCCCCAGCCCCCCAGCCCCCATGCTGTCCCAGAGAAGTTACTTCCCAGAGAGGCCTGATTCAGAGTCAGTAGGATCACTGTGTCATATGCCTCTACACTAGCATTCTGGAGACTAAAGCAGAAAATTTGAGATCCAAAGCCAGCCTGAGTTCATAGCTGTGAGCTCCTAGCAAGATCCTGTCTGGAAAAAGACAGCTGCCATGGGCGAGCTCAGCTGGCTCTGTCCTTAGTCACCCAGCCTCCCAGCTGCTTGCTAGAGGGAAGTATTCAGGGAAAGGAAGGTTGTGAAGGATGCAGACTCTTTTCTTAGTGTTTTCTAAACGGTACAGTGTAACAGCTGCTGACAGTGCTTACATTGTATCAGGCTTCCTAAGTCATCTGAGGTGGTGTGGGCAGGTTCCTCACCCCTTCCTGTGTTACATGTATACAGTGAGTGGAGTGGAGCGGCTGCTGGTGTTCCCTGGACACTGGGGCAACTGCCCTGCCCCGCCCCTGCACTGCTCAGGTGCTTGACTGGCTTTCGGGTACCCACAGCCTGGCCTGCTCCCTGCTTCCTTCACCCTGGGGGCTTGCTAATTGTCAGGAGGCAGTCAGCCAGGCTGAGTGGATCCTGGGTGGTTTTCAGGCCACCTGTGAAGAAGGTACCACTCTTCCCCGTGTGTGTGGGGGGGTGAGGGGGGGTGGGGTGGAGACTTGGCTGCTCTGTGTGTGTGTGTGTCTGTGTGTCTGTGTGTGTGTGTGTGTGTGTGTGTGTGTGTGTGTGTGTGTGTGTGTGTGTGTGTGTGGACTTGGCTGCTGTCTCTGGGCTGCCAAGATTGCTGCATAGGGCTCACTTTTGTCCAGCCAGCATCCTGAGTGGGGAGGCACAGGTGTAAGCAATGAGGTTAGGTGCTCATGGTAGCTGGAGCATGGGAGAGACAGACATGGACAGGGCTGACCTGGCATAGGGGCATCTGCCATGATCCTAGCACTCTGGAGGCTGAGGGAGAATTGCTAGTAGAATTGCTAGGCTACACAGTCTGAGCTGTGTAAGAAGTGAGATCCTACCTCAAAAGAAACACCACCAAAACCCCAGTGTGGTGGCTTATACTCATAAATCTAGGCTACTAGGGAGTTTGAGATTGGGAGGATTGTGATTCAAAGCTAGCCTGGACAAAAGTGCCACTGTCTAAACCAACAAGCTCGGCGTGGTGGTGTCCACCTGTCACCCTAGCTACAAGGGAGGTTATAGGTAGGATTGTGCCAGTCCCGGGCAAAAAAAAGGGGCGAGGATGCAGGCTCAGGCCCTGAGTTCAAAGCCCAAAAAGGGAAGGGTGGGAATGTGTGGGCCAACTCCCTGTGCAGAGGTGCAGGGGTGCTGGTGTGGAGGTCAGGGGACTGCAGGGAGGGGGCTCTGGCTGATGAGCTGAAGGCCAAGGACAGGGCAGCCATGGTGCTCCCTTCCCTAGCTCTTCCCAGAATGTTCCATGTGCTCTGGAACATAGATAAGGTGGGGTGGGGCTCTGGGGGTCTCCAGTTTGGGGGCCAGCAGGTACCCACAAGGGTGGCTGTTCTGCTTCTTGTCAGGATTCGCATCAGCAGACAGCTGGAGGTGGAGCCCGAGGAGCCTGAGGCGGGCAATAAGCAGAAGCCGCGCAGGAAGGCCAAGCGCGGCAAGAAGGAGGCGGAGGAAGACCCAGCCGCCAAGCTGCAGCTGGAGGTGGCCATGGAGCCCGCCGATGCCCCCAGCGAGGTGCTCATGGTGGAAGTGGAGAACGTGGTCCATGAAGACTTCCAGGTCACTGAGGAGGTGAAGGTGAGTGCTGCACCGAGCCTCCCTCCCTCCCTCCCTCCCTCTCTCTCTCTTTCCCTCCCTCCTCCCCATGTCTCCACTCCACAGCCCTCTAAGTAGCTGGGAGACAGGAGCCCACAGAGGCTTTGAGCTGATCCCCTTTAGGTACCAGTGTCCCAGAAGGCCTTGGGTGCTCTGAGCTCCAAAGTCCTGTAATCGGTTGGTGATGTCTGCTCCAGTCCCTGAAGGTCGAGGTTGCTTTTGCCACTGGCCTGGTCAATGCCTTGTTCGTGGGGTTCCTCTGCCCCACAGGTCCACACTGTGGCAGGTCAGGTGCCTTCTGACCCATGATGCTGAGGACAGGATGTGGACGTCATTTGATTTTTACCTCCTGATTTTCCCCATGGCTGTACTGTCATTACTGCCCATGAAAACTTTGTGATATGGAAGGAAAGGCCCACGACTGAGCCTCAGCCACTGAGATGAGAAAGGCCAGGACCCCTGAGACACAGTCTGGCCAAAGCTGGAGACTGAAAGCCAGGCAAGGGTGGTGTTTGGCTTGGCTGGGCGGCTGCAGCCCTGTAGAGGAGCCTCTCAGTCTCTGCAGAGCCTGGCCAACATTCCTGGAGATGGTTGCTGAGAGCCCTAGTGATGGACAGGTTCAGCCCACAGGACAAGGCCGAGCTGGGACAGAGGTGGAGGGAGGTGTGGCTGCAGCATTTAAACACAGGAGAGGCCGGGGCAGGAGGGTCACCAGTTCCAGGCCAGCCCGGGCTGCACATGTAAAAAAAAAAAAAATAATAAACACAGAGCAGAAACTAGCCACCCTCGTTCTCCTGTCTGTCGTATCAGGACTGACCCAGCGGTCTGAGAGGCAGGCTTTCCTTTTTACACAAATCCCTTTGCCCTGATGACCTTGGGTTCCTACTCTGGCCCCGGGGCTGGTGGAGCAGGAGGTAGGGCAAAGTGCCAGGGCTGTGCTCCCTGTGTGGGGGACTTCACGCCTGTCTTGGTCTCCTCGCCAGGCACTGACTGCTGAGATTGTGAAGACCATCCGGGACATTATCGCCTTGAACCCTCTCTACAGGTCAGTGTCCCACGCCAGGGCCTTTCTGCAGCTGCCCCGCAGCAAATGGGATCTGAGGCCAGGGCTCCTGGCTCAGTGACATCCTGTGTGTGGGGAGAGTGTGTGTGTGTGTGGGGGGGTTAATGACCCCTCATGCTGCAGCCAAGGTACTCTGTCCTGCCCCTTGGGTTTGGCTATTAGCTGGTAAGAGATGCTTTTAAGGGATAGGGTTTGGCCGTAGCTGAGGAGGTGTCTAATAAGGGACAGGTGTCATGGCGGCAGACGGGCTGCCACTGTGACTCAAGGGCCTTACCCAAAGCCAGTGGAGTGTGGGGCCTGCGGCCTGCCTCGGGCCAGCCCCAGGCCCCACTGTGCTGGTGGTTTCAGAGAGTCGGTGCTGCAGATGATGCAGGCAGGCCAGAGGGTGGTGGACAACCCCATCTACCTGAGCGACATGGGGGCCGCGCTCACGGGGGCTGAGTCCCACGAGCTACAGGACGTGCTGGAGGAGACTAATGTGAGTACCTGCCGCACCTGCACAGGGGCCACCGCAGCGAGTGTCTAGCCATCTCTGGCTGCCTGCACCCTGTCTGAGTGGGGCTGTGGTATTGGCAGGGGTTAGGATGAGGGCGTCTGGGTCAGCACTGGCCCCCATGCTCCTGAGGCAGCCAGGCCCCTGGGCCCTTCTGTGTAATGCGCCCCAGTGCATGGTACGGCTGGCAGCCTGCTTCCTGGGACAGCGAGCCCTGACCACAATCCACGCCCTGCCCTGCAGATCCCCAAGCGGCTGTACAAGGCCCTCTCCCTCCTGAAGAAGGAGTTTGAGCTGAGCAAGCTACAGCAGCGCCTGGGCCGTGAGGTGAGGGGGGTGGCCAGGGCCCCTGCACAGACGGGTGGGTTGGGAGTCTGGGTCTGATTGTCATTTCAGCTGCTCTGCAACTCCTGGGCTCCACCTCTCCCACCTCAGACACCGAGCTGCTGGGCTTTGCTTCCATCCTGTTGTATTTTTGTTTTTTTTGTACAATGGGGTTTGAATTGAAGGTCTTGTGTGTGCCAGCCAGGTGCTGTGTTATGTCCCCAGTCTTTTATCCCTAGGGCCAATCTTGGATTATTATCCTCCTATGTACACCTCCTGTGTAGTTGAGATAGCAGTGCAGGCCACCATGCTAAGCTTCTTGGTTGAGATGAGGTCTCACTACTTTGGCTGAGGCTGGCCACGGTCTTCCCAATCGCCACCTCCTGAGAGTAGCCGGGATTACAGCTGCGAATGACCATGCCAGGCTAGTTTTAGTTGAGGTAAAATTCATCCCTTCATCCCATCTTTGAGCACCTAGCACATCTGGCTGTGGTTAAGGGTAGATGGCCAAACAATCCTGAGCACTGAAGGAGGCTGGGGGGCCAGGCCTGGTCAGTTTGGAAAACAGGGAACTTCTTCCTTTGGGTTATAAAGAGGAGGACTGGTGTCAGCTCAGCAGTGAGCTCTTAACCTGCCCCATACAATGCCGGGGCCTCTATCCCCAGACTGCAAAAGAGGAAGAAGGAAAGGACTGGAGACTTAGGGCTCCCGGTTTCTCTTCTGAGCCCTGAAAGGTGAGGGAGGGGTCTGTTCAGCTGAACCCCAGCCCTGCCCTCTTCTCCTTCCCCCGTCCCTTTGTGCTGATGACTCAGTAGTCCCCATATGACCCACCCCAAGTGGAGTGCCTGTCCCAGTCAGACCCTCCCCTTCTGAGTGCCCCACCCTGCCCGGCTCCAGGTGGAGGAGAAGATCAAGCAGACACACCGCAAGTACCTGCTGCAGGAGCAGCTGAAGATCATCAAGAAGGAGCTGGGGCTGGAGAAAGAGGACAAGGATGCCATCGAGGAAAAGTTCCGGGAGCGGCTCAAGGAGCTGGTGGTACCCAAGCACGTGATGGACGTGGTGGATGAGGAGCTGAGCAAGCTGGGGCTGCTGGACAACCACTCCTCGGAGTTCAAGTATGGCTGCCTGGCCCTCATGCTAGACAGGAAGGAGCAGGGTCCGGGCACCACGCTGCGCCTGCATCTGGCCCAGGCCAACTGCCGCCTCATCTCGGCTGTTCTGTGCCTGACGTTGGGACCCGGGGGTTGAGTTCCTGTGGGAATCTTGGTGGCACTTGTGTTCCACACAACAGACACCTGCTGCCACAGAACTGCTTGCTGCTTACCAAGGCAGCTCTTGAGCCAGGGCGTCCCCGCAGAGTGCCTCCCAGGAAGGGTTGGATGACACTAAGTATACTTGGTGCCCTGGAGCTTTCTCCTTTTTCCCCCTTGGGTGGCGGGCAAGATTACACTGCTTTGCCAACGGCCCAGAAAACCAGGACCTTGAAATGCCTCCAGTGGCCCCAGGTGGTGCTGAAGTCTAGCAGAGCCTCCCTGAGCAGAGTGCCTGTGGGTGGGGCAGGGCTGACTCCTTCCCAGCCTCTCTGCTGCCTGTTTGTGTCCAGAGGCCCCGCCTCCCTTCACTGTGGCCTTTCCCCCCCTTGTCAAAGCAGCAGTGCAGTGTCTCGCAGTCTCCACCCACCGCCTCCTCTCATAAGGGCGCGGTGGGGACGCTGGGCCTGGACAGTCCCTATTGAGATTGGTAATTTACCCTCTCCTCGATGCTGCGTGAGGTAGCAGAGGGTCCATGGCACAGCTCCATCCTCCAGGCCCCCCAGCAGTCCTGCCTCACCAAGAGGCCTGCACAGGCCCTGCTGCCATCCCCAGGCTTCTCCCAGTGTGCGCGTGTGCACAGGGTGGCTGTGGTGGCCCCAGTCCTTGAGGCCCCCCAGGACATGGTGATAGGGTCACCTAGAGGGAAGTACTAACTGTCCCGCCTTGTCCTGCTTCCCTGGGTTGGTATCCAGGCTCAGAGTGGCACAATAGTTGCCCCAAACGGTAGTAGGCTTGGCCTCTACCTCCTCACTGTTTTGGGAGAGCTTCCCCCATCACCGCTTTGTCCTAGACGCCCAGCCCCCAGGCTGCTGTAGGGCCATCCTGGTGTCCTGCGCAGCCCAGCCCCTCGTGCGTGGCCCAGACCTGCTCACACCCTGTTCTCTGGCAGCGTCACGAGGAACTACCTGGACTGGCTCACGTCCATCCCGTGGGGCAAGCACAGCGACGAGAACCTGGACCTGGTGCGAGCGCAGGCCGTGCTGGAGGAGGACCACTACGGCATGGAGGACGTCAAGAAGCGCATCCTGGTGAGGCTGCCGTCCCGTGTCCTGGGTCCCGGCGTTCAAGGAGATGAGCTGGCTTAGCTTCTGTTCTGGGGCTGCGAGGCCCAGGACTGTGCTAGAGCATGATGCCACATTCGTGCGGGTGCCCTGTGCCCTTGTCATCCCTTCCTGCTCCCAGGCCTGGTCTACCCCAGGGAGATGCCAAGGCCCAGGCCTGCTGTAGTCCAGGTTGGCATGTCACTGCTGAGCCTGTGCTGGGAAGGGCCTACTGGTGGGTTTGGGGGGAGCCGGTAGGGGCCAGGAGAGGGGAAGCACTGCAAACCTGCTCCCCCCTCACAGGGCTGGCTGCTTGCTTGCCAGGTGCGAGATTGGAGGGAGGAGGCAGCAGGCCCTGGGGCTGTGAGGTAGGGCTTTGAGGTGAGGATGGCTGGCAGTGACGGCCCCACTCAGCCACACCCCGGGGGACAGCTCCTTCCTGAAGCTCACAGATGTCCGTAAGGCATTGTGTCCGTGGTGAGCTCCTAGGCCAGGTTCTATTTTAGAAAGGGCAGCCAGGGACTTGGGGTGCCCAGCCAGCCTGCACACTGACCTGCCTCCGCCCCCAGGAGTTCATTGCTGTCAGCCAGCTCCGAGGTTCCACCCAGGGCAAGATCCTCTGCTTCTACGGCCCCCCTGGCGTGGGCAAGACCAGCATCGCCCGCTCCATCGCCCGCGCCCTCAACCGCGAGTACTTCCGCTTCAGCGTGGGCGGCATGACCGACGTGGCTGAGATCAAGGGGCACAGGTGGGTAGAGGCCCCCCAGGTCTTGATACTTCTCTGGGGGTCACTTGACCTGGTGTGGGCTGTGCTGCAGCACAGCATTGGTACACAGCAGGACAGCTCTGCCCCACTCGGCCACCACCGCCGCCTCCTGCTTGCTGTCCGGAGGGCCCAGGCTTGGCTGCCCCTTCGAATAGCGCATGCAGGCCTGGCATCTGGGAGCCCAGTCATTCCCTCCACCAAAGGAAGGCAGCTGAGTGCACTAGTACATGCCTGTTGTCCCGGCTCCCAGAGGAGGCTGGAGAAGCATATACTTTCTCCAGCTGGTGCTGCAGAGCGAGACCCTGGCTCAGAACTACCCAAGAACAAAATAGACTCCCAAGTTTAAAAGGTGGCATTTCTGCCCTCTCTGAACACATTCAGTCCTCCACCCAGGCTGGCTGCAGCCCGGAGAGGCATTACCCAGGTAAAGAGGGCCTGAGGCTGGGAGGGCCCAATCCCTGCAGGCTGAGGGCAGGATCTAAGCAGGAATGGGCACTGGAGAGGCCAGCAGTCCTTCTGCAGCCCCTGGGGAGGAGAGACTGGGCATTCTGAAGGGCTGGGTCTCACCGGGCTGGAGCTGGCCACCACATGGCTATGTCAGCCTGGTTTCAAATCAGGGACATGGACAGGAAGCTGATGATTGAGTGAAAAGGGTCATAATAGCACCAAAATCCCTCTGTCCACAGCCTCCTTTGGCTCCCATCTTTCTGTGTCCTTCCCCAAGCCCACAGGGCCTTGCCCCGCCTTCCTGCCCTCCTCCTCCCTGCTCCCCTCTGCTCAGCCAGGTGGGTCTCCATGCTTTCATATACTGCTGTGGAAGTGCCTCAGGGCCTTTGTGTAAGCTGCGCCCTCTCTCTGAAAGTCTCTTCTGCCATATTCCAGCCTGGCTTCCTCCTCACCTTTGCTCTTAAAAAAATGTCTTTCACAGCTGGGCATTGGTGGCTTACGCCTGTCATCCTAGCTACTCAGGAGGCTGAGATCTGAGGATCACAGTTCAAAGCCAGCCCAGGGCAGGAAAGTCTGAGACTCTTAACTCCAATGAACCACCAGAAAACCAGAAGTGGCACTGTGGCTCAAGTGGTAGAGCGCTCACCTTGAGCTGAAGAGCTGAGGGACAACGACCAGGCCCAGAGTTCAAGCCCCGCCACCAAAAAAAAAGAAAAAGAAAAGCCCTTCATTGGCTGGGAATGTGGCTTAGTGGTAGAGTGCTTGCCTAGCATGCATGAAGTCCTGGGTTTGATTCCTCAATACCACAAACAGAAAAAGTGGGAAATGATGCTTGTGGCTCAAGTGGTAGAGTGCTAGCTAGCCTTCAGCCAAAAGAAGCTCAGGGACAGTGTGCAGGCCCCGGACTGGCAAAACAAAAACATCCTTCATGCATAGCATGTAGACCACCCAATGTGGAGTTCCTTGGTTTCCTGTGGGCCCACCCACTGCTGAACAGGACACCTGAGGGCCAGGCCCAGGGCCTGCTGGGGCTATGCTGGGTCTGCTCTCTGGGGAGACCCAGCCTGACTGGGCCCAGCTCTTTATTGTCTGTGATGCTAGGGTTGGAAGCCATGGTAGGTCCCTGGTCACCTCGAGCCATGTACTTTTTTGCTTTTGGGGCAGGCCTCAGGCCCCTGGTTGTCAGGTTTGCCTTTCTATTTCTGAGGGCTGGAAGGACACAGGCTTGGTCTCATGGGACCGGGGAGGCTGCCTGCTTCTGGCTGCTGGGTGTGGTATCGGGCCAGGCTCAGCATACAGCTGCGAACCGTACCCTGTCCTGCAGGCGGACCTACGTGGGGGCCATGCCCGGGAAGATCATCCAGTGTCTGAAAAAGACCAAGACGGAGAACCCCTTGGTCCTCATAGATGAGGTGCGTGCCCACCCAGACCTCCCAGCCGCCCCCAGGCCCCTCCTGGGAGCTTGGGGAGGGCCGGGGAGTGGGGCGCTGCCACAGCACCTCCTTCCACCGCCCCAGGTGGACAAGATCGGCCGCGGTTACCAGGGCGACCCGTCGTCGGCGCTGCTGGAGCTGCTCGACCCCGAGCAGAACGCCAACTTCCTGGACCACTACCTGGACGTGCCGGTAGACTTGTCCAAGGTGCGGGCCCGCGCTCGTGTGCACCCTGGCTGTGCCCGCGCTGGGGGAGGCGGGCCGCGGGGCGGGGCACCCGCCTGGCCTCCAGCGCCTCCTGTGGCTCACAGGTGCTGTTCATCTGCACGGCCAACATCACGGAGACCATCCCCGAGCCGCTGAGGGACCGAATGGAGATGATCAACGTGTCGGGGTACGTGGCCCAGGAGAAGCTGGCCATTGCGGAGGTGAGGCCCCCTCCGTCCTCGCGGGGCAGGAGCCACAGGGACCCGGTCTGTTCCCCAGAGGCGGCTTGGAGAGAGCCGCTAGCTGGGGCTGGGGGCGGGGCCGTGGGGTGGAGCCTGCTGCGCGCAGGCCACGCCCCGGGCACTCATTGGCTGTGGAGGCCTCGGCCCGCCCCCGCCGGGGGGAAGGGGGCCGCTGAGCCCGCGGTTCGGTTCCGGTTCCGCAGCGGTACCTGGTGCCCCAGGCCCGCGTCCTGTGCGGCCTGGACGAGACCAAGGCCAAGCTGTCGTCGGAGGTGCTGACGCTGCTCATCAAGCAGTACTGCCGGGAGAGCGGCGTGCGCAACCTGCAGAAGCAGGTGGAGAAG
>NW_012267280.1:2641473-2644685 GCF_000151885.1 Dipodomys ordii | reverse complement strand
GGGGCGCGCGGGGGCTGCCCGCCCGGCTGACCCCGACCCCTGCCCTGCAGGCGAAGCGCGCGGGCATCACCTGCATCGTGCTGCCGGCCGAGAACAAGAAGGACTTCTACGACCTGGCGGCCTTCATCACCGAGGGGCTGGAGGTGCACTTCGTGGACCACTACGACCAGGTGTTCAGCATCGCCTTCCCCGGCCCCGAGCGGCAGGCCGAGGCCGAGGCGCTGGCCGTGGAGCGGTGATGGCCGCAGAGGCCCAGGGACACTGACGCCGGCCCCCGAGGGGCCGCGGCCCCGACACACGGCGCCCAATCATGGCGCGGCGCGCCCGGGCCCTCGTATTTAATCATGAGTAAAGACGCATTCGCACAACCCGTCGGCCTCCTGTGTTTCCCGCCCGAGCCCAGACAAGAGGCGCCACGCACGCAGATGGGGGGAGCAGAGGTTTATTGGGGGGGGGCGGCGGTCTCAGTCCTTCTTGGCGGCGGCCTTCCTCATGGCGGCCAGCACGCTGCTCAGCTCCTCCCGCTTCCTCTTGGCGCGGATGTGCGTCCCCACCTGCGGGGAGAAGCGCGTGGGCTCGGGCTCGGGCCCGCACCCCCGGACCCCGCCGGCCCGCCGACCACCTACCCTTTTCTTGATGAACTTGAGCGCCCGCTTGTCCTTGGACACCTTGAGCAGCTCCATGGCGCGCCGCTCGTACGGGGCGAAGCCGCACACCTCGCGGATCATGTCCCGCACGAACTTGGTGTGCTTGGTGAGGCGCTGCGGGGCGGGGGCTGCGTCAGCGCGGCCGGGCTCGGGGATTCGGGGGTCCTGAACCCCGGGGAACCCCCCCGCGCTGTCGCGATGCCTCGCCCCCCCTCTACATTCCAACCTCTGTCAAACTCCTACTCATGCGGCAGAACCCCAAGCTCGGAGGCTCCCGCCCGCCGCGGCTCACTAGAGCGAGGAAGGCCCCAGGGCCGGGCCCCGGCGCACCCGGCTCCCGCACTCACCCCGCGCCGGCGGCTGTGCCTCGGCTTGCTCACGTTCTTGGTCACTTTGTGGCCCTTGTTGAGGCCCACGGCCATGGGGTAGCGCAGAGCCATGGCTGCGGGGAGAAGATACCGAGTCCGTGCGTGGCCCCTGCCTCCCGGAACCCCGCTCCCAGGCTCCCTTCGGCGCTCTCCCCACCCCCAGCCACAGTCCAAGCGGACTACAGTGCGAGGGACCGCGGATGGCAGCGGATGCGGGCTCGGGATAAAACGCCAACCTGCAGTTCTCCGATGGCTGCTGCGGCGGAAGGGCCGGCACCGCACGGAACCCTGGGATATTTACTCCGAGCTGGAGTCGTGGGCTAGAGAGACGACGGCAGCACGCGCGCCCCCTGGCGGCCGGAGGCCCCAGCAACAGCTCTGAGCATGCGCACCGGTGCTTCCCCCCCCCCGCCCCCGCGCGTGCGCGTGCGCATTTCCTTGGGAATTATCCGACACCGCCTCCACCCGAGCGGGCGTGGCCTTGGGTGCTGGGGTGGGAGTTAAGAATTTGGTTTGTTTTAAACCCGCTGAGCACCTCGCTATAGTCCCTCAAGTTCGAATCCAGGTGAGGGCTGCGAGGGGTGGTGCGCGCCTGCAATCTCAGCACTCAGCATGCCAGATTGGAAGGCAGCCTGGGGTACCCAGCAGGTTCCGGGCCATCTTGAGCTGTCTCTGATGAAAAGTTTTGAAAAGGTTGGGGAAGGTGTTTGAGTGGTGACGTTCTCCTCTCACAAGCCCCAGGCCCTGAAACGCAGGACTAGCCGGGCGCTGGTGGCTCATGCCTGTGATCCCAGCTACTCAGGAGGCCGAGGTGAGGCTCAAAGCCAGCCTGGGCAGGAAGGTCTGTGAGACTCTTACCTCCAACGAACCACCAGAAAACCGGCAATAGTGCTGCGGCTCAAAGTGGTAGAGTGCTAGCCTTGAGCAATATTACTCAGAGCGCCCAGGCCCTGAGTTCAAGCTCAACGACTGACCCCTCCCTACCCCCCAAAAAAGGTAGTCCTGGATGAAAATGGAAATTGAATCCCACTTCAGTCTTAAAGGCAGGCCCTGTGCCTGCAACTTAACCCTTGATATTCACATCTGTGCAATGCAATTAATAATGCCCTAGTTCTGCAACTATAAACAGGGGGCCTAGGTGTTCTGCAAACACCTGGCACTGCGCCCCTGGTGTCTAATGATGCAATTTAAGGTGCTGATGGGAACAGTGAATTGGTGGAAAGAGAAAGGTTGCAGATTTTTTTCTTTTAATCCCATTTATCCTCATGAGTGTCAGTTTGGGAGTTGCAGAGTGAGCCCATTATTTCCAGTCTGAGATCCTTGGACAGAACAAGGCATAGTGTTTAAAATGTTGTATTCATCCTTTTTCTTCTTCTTTCACTGATTACTGGGGCTTGAAATCAGGGCCCACAACTGTGGCTCAGCGATTCCACTCATGGCTGGTGTTCTACTCTTGAGCCTCCAGGATGGCTTCAATCTACAATCCTTTGATCTCCACCTCCTGTGTAGCTCAGATTACATCCATGAGCCACTAGTGGCCAGCTGTTGATAGCTGTAAACCATTGGTGGTTTGCAGATACATAGTTCAAATGGGGCTGGTGCAAGAACCCCAATTCCTGCCTCCCTCCCACCCCCCACCCCCTCCCCCGCTCTAACCCTCTGTGTTTTGATTACAAAATAGGAGCACCCTTGGGCTGGGAAGAGGCCGTCTTGCAGGTCTGATGAGCTGCGGTCCCCCTTTCCACCCACCGCTGGGGTGGCCGGTGAAGCCTCCATACCTTTCTACCTGAGTAGTTCCGGCCCCTTTCCCTGAGAAATTTGAGCAGGTGGATGGAAGCAAGGCAGGAACTTTTATTATGAAGTGGGGAGCTCCCTCACCCTCCTCCTCACCCTAAGACAAGAGTTCCAGACCTGGGTCTGGAGAAGGTCCTAGAGGTCGGGCTGGGAGCTGGGGCAGGCCCCACGGGCGGCGTGACCCGGGGTTGGGTCACATCACTGCCGTGGGCCTCAGTTTCCCCGTCTAAAAAGTGGAGGCGATGACGTCACTAGCGCCGGCCCGGTGACGGGGGCGTGCGCGTTCGGGGGGGGGGGCGAGCACCCGCACCGGGCCGCAGCTCGCCTTTGCCTTTCTGTCCTGGGCTGTGGCCGGCGGCACGTCTGCAGGTTGCACGGGCGGCGGGATGGACCGTGAGGGCCG
>NW_012267280.1:2639925-2641124 GCF_000151885.1 Dipodomys ordii | reverse complement strand
GACCCCCTCGGCGGCGGAGGCGCGATCGCGGAGGCCCAGGACGCACAAGGTGACCGCCACGTTCACGTCCTGCACGTCCAGCTCCCGCCGCAGGGAGCCCAAGAAGCCGTCGAGCGCGAACTTGGCCGCGGAGTACGGGATGGAGAAGGACGCGGGCACGCGGCCTGCAAGGCAGGAAGTGTGCCCGCCTGCCCCGGCCGGGTCCCCCGCACCGTCCGAGCGCCCCCGCACGGCCCGAGCCGCGTGCACGCACCGAGCAACGAGGACACCACCACCAGGGAACCCTTGCTGTCCGTCAGGCTGGGCAGCGCCCGCGAAGTCAGCTGCACGTAACTCAGGAAGTTCACCTGCGAGTCACAGGGCGGAGGCGGAGCCCAGGCCTGGGGGCGGAGCTTAAACCCAATGGGGCGGGGCCTTCTGATTGACACGAGAAGGACCCGCTAGGGGCGGAGCCTAGGGCCCAGGGGGTGTGGCTTGCAGAGCTGAGCGTCAGCCAGAGGAAGGGGCCAAGTCAGGGAGTGGGCGGAGCCTAGGAGTTAGGCGGGGCGGGGTCAAAGGACATTTTGGGCGGCCAGCCTGAGGTGCAAGCCCGACAGAGGGGGTGGGGCCAAATTTAGGATGCGGCCTGCACCAGGCCTGTAAAAGCCAGGAGGCGGAGCCAATGAGGGAGAAGGTGGTGTCTTGTGGGCGGGGCCTTGGAGAGGGCGTGGCCAAGGCCGAGCGGGGCGGGGCACCTGCATGAGCCAGCGTGTGGTCTGGGCGCTGCGGACCCGCATGCCGGCCGGGGTGCTGCCCATGTGATTCAGCACAAGGTAGTCCAGCCCGCCTGGCCCAGAAAGATTGGTCAGTATGAAGTGGCCCTGAGGGGTCCCGACCCTGGTCCATGTTAAACTGAGTCCTGGGCCTCTCCTCCCTGGTGTGGTTCCGCTCTCTCGCATAGTCTCGCCTAAAGCAGCACCCAATCTTGAGATTCCTGGGTCCCACAGAATTTCAATCCTATGCAGTGTGGACAGATCCACAACTCCATATCACCTCCCCGCCCCTCACCCCCAAACACCCCAGGATCCTGAATGTCCTCGCCCCCCAGGTCTGGTTCACCCAGGCTCTGCCCCTCCCCCAAGAGCCCAGGCCCCACCCCTCCCCCCGCTGGTCCAGACCCCCCAAGCCCCGCCCCTCCCCCGCTGGTCCAGACCCCCCCA
>NW_012267280.1:2596729-2639745 GCF_000151885.1 Dipodomys ordii | reverse complement strand
AGCCCCGCCCCTCACCCAGCTTGTGCAGACCCCCCCCCCAGGCCCAGCCCCTCACCCAGCTTGTCCAGGGCAAACTGCACCACGTGCTCGGGAGCCTCAGAGGAGGCCATGTCCGCCGCAATGTAGAAGACCTTGGGTGCGCCCAGCTTCCGGCAGTTCCCTACCACCTGGGGGGGGGGAAGAGCTGCCCGTGGGCCTCTCCTCCCTCCTCAGGTGTCTCCCCTCCACCAGATGGCCACATCAAGGATCCTACCTGAAGCCCCACCCCTGCCAGAGTCCCACTCAACTTCCTTCTCAACTAGCCCAAGGAGGAGAACGCAAGGGGGTTTATTTAAGCAAATGCCAGCATTGGGAAACACAGGAGATTTACATCGGTCGAGATTTCTTGCTTAGGGAGAAGCAAGCATAAGAGGTGGCTAAAAGGTGTCTATCCCCTCCCCACCTTTTGAGTTGGAGAACCCTAACAGCACCGGCTGGAATACTAGGAGTATTCCCAATAACCAAGGACCGTTCGGAGCCATCTGCCCAAGCCCCACAGCCTATAGGAAGGTTCTTGAAAGTGCCCAGCAAATGAAGAAACAGGCTCAAAGAAGTCAGGGGACTTTACCCAAAGTCACACAGGAAGCCTGGCTCAATGCAGGGATTGGAGCCCATCTTCCTTTGACCTCCCAAGCCCCCATCAAACAAAGCGACATGACGTGGCTCACCTTCTGCAGGAGGGCCTCGGTGGGGGCGGTGAGCACCAGGTGTGAGCCCAGGCGGGCGTAGTGATAGGCCAGCTCCTCGCCCACGCCGGCGCTGGCCCCCGTCAGCAGCACGCGGGCTCCCCGAAGGCTGGCTGGCACGGAGCAGGGGTGGTCAGCCTGAGGAGCTGCGCAGGATTCTGGAAAATCCCCGGGCTCCTCCCTCCCTCCCCGCGGACATTAACTTACTGGGGTCGAAGTTGTCATCCCAGTAGTAGGCGAAGAGCAGGGCCCCCAGCCCCGTGAAGAGCAACACCTTCATTACCCCTGTGGGTGTGTGGATGGATGGACAGATGGACGGGAGGGTGGGTGGACAGACAGGCGGACACGCAGGTTGGTGGGGGGGGGGATAGTTTGAAGCTGGTATGCAGGATCGAACCCCTCGTAGCCCCTCACCTCGACTTCCCCTCTGGACAAAGGGGCATTGAACCCATTTGCACGCTGGTTCCGCGCACTCACCCACTCGGGCCTCGGTTTCCCCCGCTGTCCTCCGGGACTAGAACCCACACGAGCGCTTTCCCTTGGGCCTCCCTTCCCCCCCCACCCCCGCCGAAGCGCGGGGCCAGACCACCGGCCGCGCCCCCTCCCGGCGGGTCCGAGTCACGTGACTCCGAGACCCCGCCCCAGAGGCGGGGCCGAGTCGCGAAGATACGCGCTCGGGCGTTGCCAGGCAACGGCTTCCTCCACGTTCCCACCCATCAGCCCCAAACCACGCCTACTCCATCGGAGACCACGCCCTCTACGTGTCACGTGCCGACAGACCCGCCTCTCTGGAACAATCCCGCCCTCGCGTTGTCGTGACAACTGCCTTCTAGCCTTGCTCTTCCAAGTCCGGGTCCTTGGGCCCTCGCGCGGGCGCGAGTGGATCTACCATCTTTCTGTGTCTCCATCAGGATTCACGCCGTACCTCCGACACCTCTTCCCCCTCCTTCGTTCACAGACCGGCTGCACTACATTTCCCAGCAGGCTCAGCGGCCTATCCCATTGGTGACTGCATTTCCCCGACAGCTTTGCGGCGGCTGGCCGACTTTTCTGAATTTCCCAGAAGCCTCTGGTGGTGGGAAGCCCAGAGCGTGAAAGAGACTTCAGCTCCCAGAGGCCTTTGTGTTCAACCCGATAGACTACATCCCCCAGAGGCCTCTGCGGCGCCGCCACCGGAAGCGGCGGGCGAGTGGAGTGTCCTTGCGCGCGGAGCCGAGCGACCATGGTGGCCCGAATGTGGTCGCTGATGAGGTGCGTGCGGCGCGGGGCGGGAGACCCCGGGCCACCCCCCTGCTGCAGGCACCCACCGCCCTCTCGGGTGTGGTCTCCAGCTGCTCTTCGCTTCCCGGGGAGGCCGCCCGGTCCCGGGGCCGCCGATCGCCTCCCCACGAGCCCTCGGTCCGCTGCGCCCGAGCCGCCGGGGCCTCCCCTGCCTCGTCTGTAACCTGGAAATGCGCCGCGAATCCTGCCGGTCGCGCGTATCCGGAGGTCACTGTGCGCCCCGAGCAGAGGGTGACGTGCAAGAAGCTCCCGGGGACCTTTAGAAAAGCCCCTGGAAAGCTTCTAGAAGGCCCAGAGTCTTAAATGTCCACTGTCATCATCTCCTCTGTGCTGGGCCTCGGGTGACCCACTGCCCCTTTTCTGGCCTCAGTTTACCAGCTCAAGTGGCCTCCAGGATCCCTGCCCTGCTCAGTGGAAGAGCAGTACTGTGTGTAATAGGGGTGAGGCAACTCTGGCCTCTTTGGGTGCCGTTTACCCATTAGACACCGGGCCGTGTGGGTGTCACTGCACTGGGAACCCCCCACAGCCTCCCAGAGGGTCAAACCTTGCCGGGGATGCCAGCAGTGTCCCAGTGTCCCTCCTTCCTCCTGGCAGGTTCCTCATCAAAGGCAGTGTGGCTGGGGGTGCCATCTACCTAGTCTACGACCATGAACTTCTGGGACCCAGTGACAAAAGCGAGGCCGCACTGAGGAGGGCTGAGGAGGTGGTGCCTCCCGCCATGTACCAGTTCAGCCAGTATGTGTGCCAGCAGACCGGCCTGCAGTTACCGCAGGTAATCGGGTGGGAGAGTGAGGGCCAGGCTTGGCAGGAGGTCAGCTCAGTGGTGGCCTTGGGTCCCTTCAGCCTGGTTGACCTCCTGTCCTAAAGGTTATTGGGCCGCTCACCCTTCCCGATTCACCTGTCCCTGTGCTCCTCTTTCTTCCCAGCTCCCAGACCCTCCAAAGATTAACTTTCCCATCCGAGAGTCCTGGAATTCAGGTAGGCCCCAGCCGCCTTCTTGGGGATGACCAGATGACCCAGCCCAGATGCTCTCCTTGAATTCCTTGCCTTTCCTTTCCACGAATCCCTGTTCCTGCTGCTTGTGTGTCTCCCGTGGAAGGGTGTGTGGGGATTACCAGGCCAAGGCACTGTGGCGCCTCCTTGTAGGGCTCAGCTGTGTGTTGGGAGTTAAAACCAGAAGGTAATGGGGGGGAGTCACAGCTGAGCTGCTCCTGTGGGCAAGGCTCGTCCCATTGCTGCCTCAGTTTCTCTGCTGGAAGTTGTGCCTGTGAGCTTCTGTAGGGGGCTGACCAAGAAGGAGGTAGGGGTCTCACCAGACATCTGGGCCTTCCCTGCAGGCATCGTCAAGGTGATGTCTGCCCTGTCGGTGGCCCCCACCAAGGCTGTCAACTACTCCAAAGAGGGCTGGGAGTATGTGAAGGAGCACACCAAGTAGCCCTATCAGCAGATACCGCCCACCTCGGCTGAACAAGGACACAAACACCTCAGGCTCAAGACCCCACAATCGGGACCTCAGTCAGAGCAGCTTCCAGCTTCGCTGGCCCAATAAAGGACTTTGGAAGTGTTCCCCGACCCTGTGCTGGCCCAGGGGGGGAAGGGCGTGGGTTGGCCCCATGGGACCCAGCTTGACCCTGGCCAGAGGCTGCTGTTTGCCCTCTGCTCTCTTCTCTGGTCTGTGCCACTTGCAGGGGGCGGGGGAGGGAGAGTCCCAGCAGACTTGGTTACTAGTGGGCTCAGGGAAAGCATGTCCATTTTGAGGCCACTGGCACTAGCCCGCTCTCAGGGCTGATGATGTCCTCAGGTAGTAGCAGTGAGGGTTGGGGGACAGGCTTGGGAATAGAGCTGAGCTGGAGAGGGCTCCCATTTCCTAGGAGTTTGGGGGCTTATCTGGCTCTGTGGGGCGGATGCGGGAAGGAGACAGATGATACAGATGAGGTGGATGGAGGCTAGGCAGCTCCCCAGCAGCCATCTCCAAACCCACACGAGAGGGGCAACAGCGGCTGCAGCCAGCACCTGTGCTCCACCGTCTCCCGCGTGCTCTCCACGGTCACCTGCCTGGAGGTGGCTCACCTTACTGGCCCTTGATGGGTGTAGACAAGGAGCATGCCTGCCCTCTGGCACTGGAGGACCGAGGCACCTAGCTCTAGCCCGGCCTGATGCCTGTTCAGAGGCCTTAGGCAGCCCTGAGGAGCCAATCCCTCCGCCCGGCTCTTGGAACTTCTGATGGGTCTCTGCTCGTGTGTGGGGAGGCAGGCCACCCGCTCCCGGCGCACCTGTTGCAAGGCCTGCAGTTGCGATGGGTATTTGGCAGGACAGTGCCAGTTGGCTGTTTTTGTGGATCCTCTACAATATCCAGGCAAGCTGACATAGCCACAGCCGGTACCAGGTAGGGGGTTAGGGAAGAGGCCCAGGCCCCTGGCACAGCAGGCCAGGCCTGGCACAGTGTCATCCATACAGCTGGAAGTGGTGCTCAGAAGACTATGCCAATGGCCAGCTGGGCAAAGGGGTGACATGGGGACTGGACTATAAAAGATAGGGTGGTGTGATGAGTGACACCCAGTGTGAGTCCGCTGCTCATGGCAGCTGTGTTGTGCTCCACCCTTGGGAGGGTGACCTAAGGCATGGACTGACGGCAGAAGCAGGGGTGACCGGAAGACCTATGAAGTCGTAGGTCTGGGTGTGGGCTGAAGCCAGCACATACAGGCAGATGGCTTGTATTTCTCCCACGTCCACGAAGAGCAGGCCACTTCATTAGGTCTGAAAGAACCAGCAGCCCGGGCTGAGTGTCCCATCATCTGCCCCAACCATGCTTGTTGTCCAGTGGTTGGGGCAGGTGGGAGGAGACCTGCTCTGGGGCCAAGCATTTGTGCAGTGGCCCACAGTGACCCAATGCAGCCCACTGGCCCTCTGTCCGCTGTGACGGCCCAGGTCTGAGGGAGTTCCTGGGGCTGCTGAGGGGTGGGAAGGGCTGCCTGCCTGATGGACGGGAGGGCGCTGGTGGAGGGCTGGGCCTGAGCGTGCTGCCGGCACAGCAGAATAGGCAGCGTCTGGCCGTGGTACACTGAAGAGCTTGGCTTGTTCTTAAAGCTGCTTCGGAAGCCCAGGGCTCGGCAGGCCGGGGCCCTCACAGCTTCCGTCCTACTGGCTGGGGGGCTGCGTGCAGCCCCCCCCCCCCCACGTTTCATGTCGGTGTCCTCAGTCACCAGTGGGCAGACACGGCAGGGCCACAAGCCAGCGTGGTGCACGGTGTCTGTAGACTTTTAAATAAGACGACGTGGACACTGCCGGCTCCCATGGCCCTCTCCCTGCAGCCAGCCATGCCTGCCTGTGGCCACAGGGTGGCTGACGGAGAGAGGACTTGCCAAGTAAGGGGATGTGAACAGAAACACCTTTATTACAAAAAAACCGAAGAACAAAAACAAACATTCACATTGTATTGAGCTACAATATGGCAGCAGATAAAAAAAATTATTTGTACACGGTGTCTGGAGGGAATCCTAGGAGAACATACTCTGGACAGGGTGGGCGCGGGCAGGAAGTGCTCAGTAGCGGCGGGTGAAGCGGGCATCGCTGGGTCTGCTCCCCCGGCTCTGTCCCCCGAAGCCGCCCTGCATCCCTCCACGTGGGATCACATGGCCCCGGGAGGCCCTGCCGGGGGCAAAGCCACCACGCCTGGACACAGGGCAACAATCAGACTCCTTCCTCCTGAGGCAGCCCGCCCAGCCCTTAGCGTGCAGTTCCACTCCAAGGAGGCTACGCAGCACAGAAAGGATCCTACTCACTCTGACATGCCGCCCCGGTTCATCAGGTGGCCAGGTCCCGAGTGACCGGACATGCTCCTCTCACCGCCTATGAGGCAAGGCAGCACACGCTCAGCAACTCAGTCCTCAGGGGTGTGGGTCTGATGCAGGGGGCGCACAGGGAGCTGCAGCACCATGGCAGCCCCTGCCACGGGGGACTTGGGAGAGCCAGGCAGCCATCTGGCACCAGGCCACATCCTCACTGGGTCCACCAGGGGAGCAGGCTCTGAAGCACCCTATGTCCACCCAGGTAGCAGTGAGTGTCCCCCCAAGAGTCCAGCTGAGGCCAAGTTGGAGCTGGTGCTGAGATCAGGGCTCACCTTGCCACCGCTTGTGATCGCGGTCCATCATGCCGCCTTCAGCTGCTCCCTGCCACACACGGTCATCCTCCAGTCTCCGGCCATGCTCCCCCCACTCACGTCTGCCCCTTGGAGAAACACATCTCTGATGTGGACTGTCCCCCACCACAGGACCCCCTCCACTGAGTGGGCATGGTGGGCGTGGCACTGCAGGGTGAGGACACGAACCTCGGGGGTGGGGGGAGCCCCCGGCCTTCACTCATCCTCTTGTCAGAGCCATAGCCCCAGCCATCACGTGAGTCCCGGCCGTGGCGCTCGGGTCCGCCATGGCGCTCAGGGTAATGCTGGAGGTGGGAGCAAAGAAAGAGCCAGTGACCCTGGGGCCCGGGGCCTGTGGGGCAGCAAGCTGATACAAGTGTGGCAGCCCCTGAGGTAACCCAAGGCCAGAAAGTCTATGGCCCTCTGGGTGGCTTCTCAGTTTTCTTATGGAGACATGGGCAGCAGTTCAGTTTCCAAGCTTCCCCTGACAGCCAAGGAAGTAACAAGAACTACAAACAAGGTGCCCAATCTGTTTCCTGCCTTCTAAAAGTGAACAGCCAACCAGTGTCCTACGAGCTCATTACTGCCCACAGGCCCTTGCTTCTGGGCACCCGAGCAGCACCAGCCCGCTGCCTTTTCTGCTCTCCACTCAGGAACACCTGCACCAGGGCAGCCACAGGTACAACCAGAGCCGCACCAAGACACCCAAGACACTGCTGTGGGCTGGAACAGTTCTGCTTATGTAGCTCGCCACTCAAAACGTGAATTTTGGGAGGCAAATCAATGTTTCAATTCTAATCCACATAAAAGTCAGGTGGCTGGTGGCTCATGCCTATAATCCTAGCCACTTGGGAAGCTGAAATCTGAGGATCATGATTGGACAAGAAAGTCCGTAAGATTCTTGTTTCCAATTAACCAGCAAAAAGCAAAAATGGAGCTGTAGCTCAAGTGGCAGCGCAACAGCTATGAGTGAAAAGCTGAGGGACAGTGCCCAAGCTCCAAGTTCAAGCCCCAGAAATAAAAAAATAAATTATTATTTTTAAACCCAACAGAAATGGACAGAAGCAGGCAGTTAACCTCTCCCTACAATCTCAAAATGTACCCATGCTTCTGACCGAACAACCTACACCACAGTGTCCCTGGCACGGGGCAGTGCCGCTATCAGAGACACTGAGCTGAGGGCCCCAGGTTGAGAGAAGATGCTGCCCCCATCCACACCCCACAGAAGCACAACACGCTTGGCAGGAGGTAGCTGTGCCAGGACTGGACATTTAGCCCGTGAGCTACATTCTGCACCAAAGCTGGACCACAGACAGCTCTTGGTTGTGCTTCAGATCCATCTATATCCGTCCACCATAGGGGTGGGGATAGGGGATGGGGCAGCAGAGGACCTGGGACAGCCCAGTGCCATCAGCCCCAACCGTAGCAAACATCCAAGGAAGGCAAAACGGTCAGGTGGCACACACACTGGCAGGACTCTGGCCCAGCGCCCTGCCGGGAAGGGGAAGGAAAAGGTGTTCTGAGGTGCGGGGCCCCCAGTAAGCATGTGGGAACTACAAAAGTTAACTCTATTGTGTGCTGAGGCCAAAAGCACCCCCTTGTTCCTAAGGTGCCTGCAGGAAGGCCTCACACTGCCACACCACTGCCAGAACAAGCCTGGCCCCCAAAAGACCCCAGAGTGAAGGCCTAGACCAGTGGGCCCGAAGTACACCAAAGCTCAGCACCAGCAGGACAGGCAGGAGAGGGAAGGAGTCCGCTCTGGCTACAGTGGCAAACCATACATACCTGCCCTTCTCTTTCTCCCATCATTGACCTGGAACCTTCTCTCCTGGAAAAGGGAACTGCAATCACACAAGGACAGGGACAGTGCCGTTCCCAGAGTGCACGTACACGGCCCTGTGGCTCCTATAGCCTGGGTAGCCACGAGGCCAGGGAAGGCATGTGCCCGCAGCACATACCTGTCCACAGAGTAGTTGGGGTAGCGGCCCCGGTCCCTGTGGTCGAAATCGTGGAAGCGGTCCTGGCGGCTGAAGTCCGAGTGGTAGCGTTCCTCCAGTGCCGCCCGCTTGGCTTCCGGCCAGTAGGCCTCGTCCCGTCTGTAGGACAGCAGGAGGTCAAGGAACCGACCCCAGCCCCACCACCTCTGCAGGGCGGCTGACTTTCACTCTGCTTCGTCTGGCCACAGCCTGTGGAGGGGCCCATCTCACTGCTGGTGCTCAGGCAATGAGGGAGTGCTGTCCCTGTCACCGGTCCAACAGAGTGACCAAGTACGCAGAGAGAGGCCTGAGGGGGCCCTGGCTACCCTTAGCCAACAGGCTCACCTGAAATGCTCTCAAGCTCACATCTCATCCCATGGCCCAGGTGTGCTCTGTACCAGCACAGTCTACTAAGTGCCCAGACGCCAGCACAGCTGGACAAGTCTTGGCAATGCCTGTGTTACATGGGCTCCCCACCCACTGCCCAGCCTCAAATTCATTAGGGGCCTCCCATTTGTCCCTGCCCACGTCCCCAGCACACGCCGCCACGGGCTGTTGGAGGTTGAACCCCCTTCTCAAGGCTTCCCTTGACCGTGACCCAAGGTTTCCGCCAGCACCCTCCTCACCGGCCGTCCACGTCGTAGGGCCTGCGCACAGCGGGCCGCCGCTCCTGCTCATAGCGCAGCTCCTGCTGGCGCCGCAGCTCCTCGCGCTCGCGGTGGATGCGTTCCTGCTCGCGCCGGCGCTCCTGCTCCACGCGCATGCGCTCGCGCTCCAGCCGCTCCCGCTCCATTCGCTCCCTCTCTAGCCGGTGCCGGTGGAAGGCCAGCCGCTCCCGGGCGATCTCCAGCCGCTCCCGCTCCTCGCGCTCCCGCTCCCACTGCGCCTGCAGACGCTGCTCCCGCTCGCTGCGCTCCCGCTCCCTGAGGCGAGGCAGGGAGCTGGTTGGCTTCTGCCAAGGAGGGTGAGCGGGACCGGATGCGGACGCGCAGCGACCTCCTGCCCCAGCGTGGGCTGGGGCCGGGGCTGCGCTGGCTCCACACCAGCGGCCGCTCAGAAGCCATGGCACACTCTTGCCGGCGAGGGTGCGGCCGGGAGCGCGGTCCCCACCTCCACTGGGCCGCGGCGGTCTGTCCCCGCAGACAGCGGGAGCCCTCTCCCCGGAGACTGCCCTGTCCGCCTTCGCGGACCGCAGTTACGGCGTCTGCTCTTCTTTTTTTAAAACCAGTCCCGGGGCTTGAACGGGCGCCGTCCCCAGCCTCTCAGCTCAAGGCCGGCGCTCCGGCACGAGCCGCGGCGCTGCGAACGGAACCCTGGGCCTCAGGCAGGCTAGGCGCGCGCTCTGCCAGAGCCGCCTTCCCGGCCGTCCGGAGCTCCTCTGCTCTAGCGCTCTACCCCTTGGGCCACAGCTCTACTTCCGGCTTTTCCGTAGTGAGAAAATCTCAGCTTTTCCTGCCCGGAGGCTTGGAGCAGTGACCCTCACATCTCCTGAGCAGCTAGGAATTTAGGCGTGCGCCACCAGTGCCCGGCGACTCCTTTGTACTAACTCCAGTTTTATTCATTCCTGCCTGTCTGGATTGTCTTCCACATACACAGGATAATTCTGATTACGACTGTCCAAGTCTGAGCTCATGAGACATTTCCCCCTACAGTGGTCAGCTAGGTGAAGCTCTACTTTCATGAGCCGAGCCACGGGCTAAGCTCGTCAGAGCCACTGCGGGCTTCCTGCAAGGTCCCACACAACAGCTGGCAGGGAGATGCGGAAGAGCACCCCTTTCCTTCCGTATTTCCATCAGGGACTGTCCTAGGCCACATGGCTCCAGGGTGCCCATGGATTTGTCAAAGCCACATCTTCTTGTTTCCTCACCGCTGCCCCTCTCTTAGGCTACAAATCCTCTTTGGGACATTCCTGTCATGCTTCTACTTGGCTAGCCTTGTTTGATGTAAGGATGAGTCCATCTATGTGTGAGGCTGCATCAACCCTCCCTTTCCCAACATCCCAGCAGAACCCCCACTCCCACTCATTGGGACCCCCGGTCTCTGAAGGAGATGGCCCACGTTCACATCAGCAAATGGCCAGGGACTAGAGCAGAGCACAGCAAGCCTGGGGGAATAGGGGAGCAAACAGACTAGGCAAAAGCCTCCTCACTAAAAGCACAGCTGCGCCCATACGTGGAGGACACAACCCAAACCGGCCACAAGCCCTGGTGCTGGATCCAGACTCACCTCCGGGACTCTGAGTCTCTGGACTTCCGAGGCTCTTTGGCTTTGTCGAAGGACACAACAGACCGCTTCTCTCTGCTGGCTGACTTGCGGTCCTGGCTTTTGGACACCTATGCCACCAAGTAGCACTGCGTGTTAAGGTAGACCCAAACAAGGGAGGGAAGGCCAGGCCTGTGAGCAAGCACCTGAGGGAGGGCCCGTGTGATGCCTTTTCCCTTCTGAGACAGAGTCTCACAGGCCTGTGCCACCACCTGCAAGCTGATGACCTATTCTTAATCAAGTCCTCAGAGATGAGGGGGTGGCAAAAGGAATCTGGTTCCTAACAGCCACAAACTGAACACGGCTGAAGCATGACCCATCAAGGCCATCACAGACTAAAATGGAAAAGACCCCCCCCTCCAAAAAAAACTTTTTATAAGAATGGAATAAATCTTTTTTTGTTGTTGTTGTTGTGGGGCTTAAACTCTGGGTCTGGGCACTGTCCCTGAGCTCTTCAGCCCAAGACTAGTGCTCTACCACTTGAGCCACAGCGCCACTTCCAGTTTTCTGGTGGTTTATTGGAGATAAGAGTCTCATGGACTTTCCTGTCTGGGCTGGCTTTGAACCACAATCCTCAGATCTTAGCCTCCTGAGTAGCTAGGATTATAGACATGAGACACTGGTGCCCAGCAAGAATGGAATAAATCTTTTATGCTTTCCTTGGTATCCAAAATAAAATTAAGAGCTTTGCCTCTTCCTTCACACTAGTCCTTGAGTTTTCCAGACCCGTTCACTTCTGGTGCGGCACAAACAACCTCATGGTATGACTGCACATTCCATTTTCTAACCACACTTCAATACAGAAGAGCAGGAGGCTCTGTACTAGACCACATGCATGGCAAACCTGAGCACGAAGCTCTATGAACACCTTCATGCAGTCCCAAGGCTTCTCCTTACAAGGGCCTGTGGGCAGGGATGGCCCTGTGCTGGCAGCTGGAATGTGACTCTCATGTGCCTGACTGACAATCACTTGTACCACTTATGCCAACACCAGCTTTCTACACTGGGCGGAGCCTGACAAGAGAGCTGTTCGACTGTGCCAGAGGAACCCCATGAGGTTGCCTAAAGGGGCCCCCAAGCTGCTGTGCAGTCTCCTGGGACCTGCCCAGGCATCCTCACCCCCCCCCCCCCTGCACTCAGTCTTCTATGTTAAATCATTTTTTTTTTAAAGTCTGGTCCAGGGGCTGAACTCTGTACCTGGTTGCTGTCCCTGAGTTTCATTTGCTCAAGGCTATCATTTACTACTTGAGCCACAGTACACTTCCAGCTTTCTCTGATAAACTAATTGGAGACAAAAGTCTCACAAACTTTCCTGCTCAAGCTGGCTTTGAACTGTGATCCTCAGATCTGAGCCTCCTGAGTAACTGGCTAGGATTATAGATGTGAGACACTGTGCCTGGCTCTATGTCAAATCTCGAGCCCTCTACGTAAACCACTGGCTGGGCGGTGCAGCAATCCTCTCTTAGCAAAGCCATGAGGCTCTACCAACATGGGCACCTACCCACAGCCCTGTGTGCTGTGCTTAGGCTGCCTGGAATCGGGGCGGGGGCCAGGGCCAGGTGGGTGAGAGGTGGCCAGGAAGGCAGCCTCTGGGGGGCGGTGTAGGGATGCACAAGAGCTGCTAAGGTGGAGCAGGGCTGACCTTTCCCCGGGGATGTGCATAGGCTGTAACAGTGCTAGGCAAAGTGCTCCCAGCAACTCTTTCACCCTTCACTTCCACAACTAGGTTCAGCAAAGAACATAAGCAAGCAAGCAAAACAACTCTCACTGAAACAAAATTAAAAATCTTTTCCTTCTTTTCACGGTGCTGGGATGGAAGCCATGTCTCACACATGCAGGCGCTCACCCCTAACTAGTTCAGCCCTCCTTTGTGCTAAGTTACTACACTGGGCAGTGCTGGGTCTGCACTGACTGGACAGGCATTCTACACTTGGGCCACGCACAGGCAGCTCTCTGAAAGCAGGAAGCTCTGCAGAGAGGCAGATCAGCCCAGGCCTGGCATTGGCAGGAAGCGGACACTCACCCGCTCCTTGGAGGCTGACATCTTCACACTGATGACGGGCACACCTTTGGATTTGTCCATCACCACAGTGCGCTCATTGCCTCGGCTTCCTGCAGTGACAAAGGAAGTGAACGGTGGGAAGTGAACCCTGACAGGCAAAAAGCCGGGCTGACAGCCGCAAACCCTGCTTAGAGCTGGGTTATCACTTCACAGCAAAAGTAAGGCTTGCACAGACACTTGGGGTACCTGATTTTGTGGCTCTAGTCCGCTCAGAGGGGCCAGCTTTCTGCTCCTCCGGGTCTTTGCTCTTTTCTCCACTTGCATCTTCCCCCTTTTTGGCATCATCTTTTCTCTCAGCTTTATCATCCTTCTTCACGTTTGCAGACCTGTAAGTAACAGCCCAGACAAACCGCTGTCTGAGCAGGTGTTTGGTGCAAGCCTTCTAATCAAATGCAAATGGTAATGGGGTGCAGGGTCTGATGGCCCACTTCTGACCCTTCCCTTCCCCCTTCCCCAACTAGGAGCCCAGTCTCTTCAGGGAAGGGGACTACCTGTCACCAGCGCTCAACTTCTCCTTCTTGCCCTCCCCATCTCTCTTGTCAGAGGTTTTCTTGCCAGCGGGTTCATTTTTGGCCTGAACAAAGATGAAAATGCAGTAGAGGCAGCACCCCACTTCCTGGTGAGGAAGCAGTACAGGGGAATGCTAGTCTGTCTCTCACCTTCTCCACCGAGATCATCTTCCCGTGCAGCTCTGTCTTGTGGAGGTGGTTGATGCACTTGGTGGCCTCTTCCGCTGTGGACATGGTGACGAAGCCGTAACAACGGGCCCCAGGGCTCCGAGCATTCGTCACAACCTTGGCACCCACCACCTATGGAAAGGCCACAGAGATGACTGCGACACTGGGCCCGCAGACGCCCACAGCCATGCTTGGGACAGGCAAGGAGTGAGGACAGGAGCTGCACAGGTGGCATTCATGCACTGGGGAGGGGAACGCTGGCCTCCCACCCATGCCCTGAAACTTCTCCAGGGCACCTGTGGTGGGGCACAGCACAGGGTAACAGGGTCAATGCCGTGTTATCATGTGCCCTCAATGCAGCTCTGCACTGCAGTTGCTCAGACTTTGGAGCCAAGGCACCATGCGCATACACACAAATGGCAGTCAGGCAGGAAAACACGGCAAGGGTAGGATGAGGACACGTACACATCTACACACCACCCAGAGGCCTTGGTTCCCCCACAAGCTCAGGTAAGGCTCCCTCTTTTACACTCTACAGAGATCTGGGCCCAGTGGGAGGTAGTGGTCAGTCACTGTAACCTGTAGAGCCCTTTCCCCAGACGAAGGTATCTGATAAGACTGTCCACTCTTAACCATCATAAAGCTGTAATGCCCATGACACTACAGGCCCCTTTCTTGCCCAGACAATTGAGCATTGAGGTTGCCTTACCCCCTGCCAAGGAACAGTCCAGGCTGAGGTAAGTCTAATACAGTTTCCACACACTACGCTCCTTGTAGCTGTGGGAAACCACCAGGGTAAGGCAGATAGTCTTTGCTGATCTACTGTGGACTCCTAACTACACAGGCAGGACTCCTAAATACACATTAAAATACCAGGAGCAAAGCCTGTCCAAGTCTATGGAGAGGAGGAATGCTAGAAGTATAAGGAACCAGAGGAAGGAAAGTGAGACAGGTGTCCCTGTGCCTAGGCCTGAGGCAGCCGTGTAATGGGGATGAGGTTCCAGGATGGCAACACCCCCAGGATCCCAAACAGCAGTAGGCATCAAAAGGAAGGTAGCCTGAAACCCTCATGTTAAGAAACCATGTTAAAGCCAGGTGCTGGTGGCTCACACCTGTATTCCTAGCTACTCAGGAGGCTGAGGTCTCAGGATGGCGGTTCAAAGCCAGTCTGAGCAACGAAGTCTGTGAAACTCTTATCTCCAATTAACCACCAGAAAACCAGAAGTGGCGCTGTGGCTCAAGTGGTAGAGCATTCGCCATGAGCTAAAGAGCTCAGGGACAGCGCCCAAGTTCGAGCCACACAACAAAAAAAGAAAAAAGAAAAAAAAGCATGTTAAATGCTTCTTGTTCTATAAACTACGGGCTCTTACCTTCCCATATTTGCTGAAAAGATTCTTCAAATCTGTGGCTCTGGTTGTAGAAGAAAGTCCACTAACCCAGAAATTCCTACCACAACTGCTACGACCTGGTTTAAAACAAAAGTTCTGGTAAGAATGACAATACCCAGTGATCCTCAGTCCACAAGAAAGCCATGCCAGTCCACCCGAAGTCCCCATGCTCCCAGATGGTGGCAGCGGGTGGGGAGGGGGTAGGGCCTGGCCCACCATCCTCACAGGAATGCAGCAGCCCAGGAAACGCTCACCACATGGGTGCCAGGGCCGAAGAGGCTGAAGGGAACAAAAACGAGTGGAACATGCATTATGGCGGTTTGGTGTTTTCTGGGGTGGTACTATAAAGGGAACCCAGGGCTTCGCTCATGTATACATCAGGCCATACTGGAGATGGTAGCTTCTATAAAGTTAACAAAATAGCTAGAAGCAGGTGACTCAGGCTTGTAATCCTAGCTACCTAGGATGAGATCTAAGGATCTTGGTTTGAAGCTGGCCTGTGCAGGAAAGTCTGGGAGGACACTAACCTCCACTAAAATTACAAAAATAAAGGCAGAAGTGGAGTTGTGGCTCAAGTGGTAGAATGCTAGACTTGAACAAAAGCAGCTTAGGGAAAGCACCCTGGCCCTGAGGTTCAAGCTCCAGTGTATTCAAACCAAGTGTATTCAAAGCTGTTTCTATTCCTCCAGGCACGGGCCCTTCCTTTTCCCACACCATCATGCTGATGGGAAAGGAGGTTAGCTCTAGTAATTATTATATCTGTGAGGCTGCTTGTACTCAGGGATGGGGGTGTCATCCCTGTTTATTTTTTTTTTGGTCCTGGTGCTTGAACTTAGGGCTTGGGCACTACCCCTGAGCTCAAGGCTAGCGCTCTACCACTTGAGCCACAGTGCCACTTCTGGGCTTTTTCTTTTTTGCTTATGTGATGCTGAGAAATCAAACCGAGGGCCTCAGGCATGCAAGGCAAGCGCTCTACCACTGAGCCACCTTCCCAGCCCTGAACTCTTTCACTCAAGGCTAGCACTCGACCATGTTGAGCCACACTTCCAGTTTTCAGGTGGCTAACTGGAGGTAAGAGTTTCAAGGACTTTTCTGCCTGGGCTGGCTTTGAACAGAGCTTTTCAAACCTCAGCCTCCTGAGTAGGTAGGATTACAGGTGTGACCCACCAGCACCACACTGTTCCTGATCTTTTTTTATTTACAACTAGCACTCCATCACTTGAGTCACAGTTCTACTTCTAGCTTTTTGCTGTTTAACTGGAGACTACTCTTAAGCTGGCACAGGGTGGCGGCTCATACCTGTAATCCCAGATACTCAGGGGGCTGAGATCTGAGGAACACAATGCGAAGCCAGCCCAGACAGAAAAGTCACCGTAAGATTTTGAAGTAACCATTCAAAAACCAGAAGTGGCGCTGTGGCTTGAGCCCAAAGAGGCCCAGGGACAGAGCCCTAGGCCCTGAGTTCAAGCCTCACAACCAGCAACAAAAACAAAAAGTCTCATGGATTTTCCTGCTCAGGCTGTCTTTGAACCATGATACTTAGATCTCAGCCCTCTGAGTAGCTAGTTATTGGCGTGAGCTGTGGGCACCCAGCTGTCCTTGTTTTTTTTTTTTTTTGGTTGGTCATGAGGCTTGAACTCTGGGCCTGGGTACTGCGGTCTCTAAGCTCTTTAGCTCAAGGCTAGCACTAACACTTGAGCCACAGAGCCACTTCCGGTTTTCTGGTACTTTCATGCCCAGGCTGGCTTTGAACTGCAATCCTGAGATCTCAGCTTCCTGAGTAATTAGGATTACAGGCATGAGCCACTGGCACCGGCTCTGAGCATTTTTATTTAACGTTATGTTAGCACTCTATCACTTGAGCTACAACTCTACTTCTGGCTTTTTGCTGTTTAAGTGGAGATGAGTTTCATGGACTTGACTTCCCAGGCTGGCGTTGAACCATGATCCCCAGATTACAACCCCAGAGTAGCTAGGATTACAGCTGTGATACCAGCACTCGGCTTTATTTTATTTTTTTTTGGTTAGTCGTGGGGCTTGAACTCTGGGCCTGGGTGCTGTCCCTCAGCTCTTCAGCTCAAGGCCAGCACTTTACCACTCAAGCCACAGAGCCACTTCCCCTTTTCTAGTGGTTACCTGGAGATAAGAGTCTCATGGTCTTTCCTGCCTGGGCTGGCTATGAACTGTGATCCTCAGATTTCAGCCTCCTGAGTAGCTAGGATTATAGGTATAAGCCACAGGTGCCCAGCTTCAATTAGTATTTTTAAGAGGTGGCTTAGGCACCACTGAATTCAAGCATTTTGTATGTCTAAGTCTGCACGGGATAGTCATTCACCCTTAGGAAGTGGTGCCTCCCCAAACAAGAGCCTGCGGAGCCCCTGACAGAGAAGTGGGAAAATTTCCTGATGGGCTCAGGCAGAGCTGGAGAGACACAGGACACTAAGATCACAAGTGAACATGTGGCCACCACTTGGAGCACCCTGCTCCAAGTGTCCAGGGACCTACCCTTTTCCTCTCGGGAGAGCCTCTTTGTGTCCGAGTCATCTTCCACAGAACTAGAGACAAGAGACAGTGTCACTCTGTGGTGTAGCAGCACCGAGGAAACAAACTCAAAATCATAAGCACGTGCTGAGGTTGCATACCTACCCGCAATTTAGTTCTGAAAATATTACACCCCGAACAAACTTGTTTTGGAAATCTGACCTAACCATAAGATTTCAGACCCACAGAAGTTAATTAATTCTGCTGGACTAAAGGTAATTAGGAAGAATTAAAGGAAACAACCATGACAGGTTGAGAAAAGAAAAAAGATTATGCATTCAGTGTAAAATAAAGAGAAATAAAACATAGTTTGGAAGTAATCTAGAATTTCAGCAGTGTGGCTGGCCAACTGCGGACAGAGAACCAACAGCTTTATGCGTGTCATCATTAAATGACCAATGAAAAGGAGATAGCGTCTGGTCTAAAACTGAGAAACAACAAACCTCATTTTCTGATCAGCGCCCTCACTGGTTGAGGACTCTTTAGGAGCCGGAGGGACTTCATTACAAGCTTCAAACTCAAACTTCTTCACGTCTTCTTTGCTATCTCTGGGCTCGGGGCTCGGGGCTTCCGTGGGCGCTTCTGCCAGTTCCTGGCTACAGGCCTCCGCCAGCTCGGGGGCTGCGCTACTCTGCTCAACTGGCTTCTCCTGCCCTACAGGCTCACAGTCCGTCCTCGCGCCTTCGCCTCCTGTCTGCTCCACGGGCTCCCTTTTCACTACCGCTAACAGGGTGTCTGCCTCGCTCCACTGAGCGCGCGGTGACTCGTGGGCCACTGCTAAATCTCCCTCCTCCTCCTCCTCCTCCTCCTCAAGCTCTTCCTCCTCCTCCTCCTCTTCCGGATGGGCGCTGCCAAAAAGGTCCTCTTCCTCCGCCAGCTTTCTGTCTGGCCCCACGCTACTTGTATCCTGTGCAAATGGCTGCTCCAGCTCGGAACCTTCTTCTTTTACTGGCTCAGATTTACAAGTTTCCCCCAAAATGTCGAGTATTTTCTCATTTTCTACGGATTTAACAGGAATAGAATGGCACAAGGTTTAATTACCAGGGAAATAAAGCAATCACAAATGCGGAACGGGCACGGCTGCCACACTAACACCAAGAGAACCGCTAGCTACACAGAGATTGGAAAACCCGCGGTGCACACAGTGACACTGTACACTATCTGCGCTTGCTGCCACCGGCCGCTAGGCTGCGCTAGGCTATGTTACGGGGAGAGGAAAGCATCCCAGAGATTTAACCCCCAAAACCTTCTGGCTGATTCTTGACAGTCTTCATTCTGTTGCCGTGTATAAATGACTCTTCCAAATTTAGCTTCTGAAGTCCAAGGTGCTTAACTGAACAGCTCAACTTCCAAATTTCTTTGAATTGCGTTTACCAGAGCAGTGTGACATGAAAGCATCTTCTGTTGGCTTGGAGATTTGCAGTCCAGACGGTAAGTGTGTTTGTTTACAATTCTCATGGAGGAGCTCTTTCCTCTTGTGGAATCCAGTGGTATCCCAGTGCTGTACACGGATCTCCCTATCCCTGCCTGTGCTGCCTCAATCACATACACAGAAGTCAGATAGTGCCCGATATCACAAGATCTGTTTCGTGGCAGAGGCAGGAGCTCCAGAGAGCTTACAAATCTTTCTACAGTTTCTGTGTAACATGGCGTGAAATCAAGAGTCTCGCCAACACATTTTGCAAAATGAGAAACTAGCCACTGTCACAGATCTGGTGATACGGCTGGGTTTCCAATCTCTATGATCCTGGTATCTTCTGGATTGTAAACCTTTAGAACAATGTATGCTATATATAGTACAGCTACTTGTTAAAATTCAAGAATTCCCGTTAGAGATAGTGGGAAACTAGAACGTCTGAACCCCCACTGCCAAGGTTGGCATTGAACAGTACCTGGCTCCAGAGATGGCTCTTCCATTTCCTGCAACAGAAAACACAAATCAGATGTTGCCAAGTAGTGGACAGCACTACAGTGTATTCCTAAGCGGTGGCCAGGACTGAACAGGAGGCACAGCACAGGCAGGGCAGTTCACACACAAGAGGAAGGTGGGGAGGAAGAGTCCCACACCTGTGTGTCCCTTGGGACCAAAGCCTCAAATTCAAGATCAGCCAGCACTGGTGGCTCACGCCTATTAATCCAAGCTACATAGGAGGCTGAGATCTGAAGATCACAGTTGAAAGCCAGCCTAGGCAGAAAACTTAATTAACCACCAAAAAGCCAGAAGTAAAGGTGTGGCTCAAGTGGTAGAGAGCTGGCCTTGAGGAAAGAAGCTAAGGGACATCACCCAAGCCGTTATTCAAGTCCCAGTACTGGCACAAAAAATAAAAAAGAATTCAAAGACAGTAGTGTTTCCATGTTCCTACTTGGATGTCTGACAGAAATGACCTGTCATACACAAGGATCCTTGCATCCCTTGCTATACAGAGCCCACGGCAATGTGCCCACCACAGCAGATCTAACACTCCATTCTTTTAAGGAGGCCCTGTCCAGCCAGGCTACTGCTGTGCACCACCTCCCCTTGCCTCCAGCAGTGTCTGCTATCAGCACCACACTGTGGGCCTGTGTGGGGCTTCAGCTGTGCTCCCAGGCCTCCAGGCCCTCTGCCTGCCTGCTGCCTATTAAGTTCTGCTGGGCTTAGTGCACTATTGTGCAGTGCCAATCAGCAACGACCATCTACAAGGCGCCAGTCCAATCAGCAATGACCATCTACAAGGCACCAGTCCAATCAGCAATGACCATCTACAAGGCGCCAGTTCTGCTTGCCAGCACCTGGCTGGGGGAAGGGGTGACTTTTGTGGGGTGACACACTTTGTGTGTGGGCACATCCTTCTCAGCATTATAGACCAGAATAACTGAGAACTTGGCCTGAGGACACACAACAAGTGGGGGACTGAGCTGCCTGTGACTGTGTTCCTCACCCCCAGACCAGGCCCTTCCTAATCCTGCTGCTTAAGGCAGGGCACATGAGGAGGTTGGGGACCCTCTCATGCTCTTTGGGAGCTTCCTGTTGACTTTTAATCTGCTTTTGTTCACTGGGAAATATCCATCCTCACCTGCCTCAGAAGGATGGCCATGCTCCATTTAACATGGAGTCTTCTGCCAGAAACATACAAGACAGTGAGTTCAAGACCCAGCTCCTGGGTCAGGAGTGGTTGTGTCACTGCCCTTCTGGAGATGGGGCCTTCTTCAAGACCGGTCCCTCCCTGCCTGACAGAAGCAGATGAGTGAGTCTGAAAGGAGATTTCTCGTTCACAGCACAGGAGGCAGTGAGAAAAAGAGGGGGGAGCAAGATGAACCCCACATTGGCTTCCTCACCAACCCTGGTGAAACCCAGGCAGCTACCTGGGAGCACACCTTGCCCACTGCCACCTTTGTAGGCTGGCAAAAATGAACTGAAACAAAGCTTTCCTCCAACCGTGAATCCTATGTTTTCCTCTCTGAAGATGGAAATGAAAGAGCAAGAACACACAGTCAGCAGAAGAAATCTGGGCAGATTCTGGAAGAAAGACCCTAAACACTATGAGAACCCTCATGAAGCTCCTGCTCCATGCTGCTCATCTTTGTTAAGGACAGACACCTCCCTCCATCTGCAGAGACAGTCTCTAACATGGTGCTTCAGTGAGGACTCGACAGGCTGAGCAGTTTTAACCCAGAAGTGCGCCAAACCTCTAACTGTGAGCTGACTGGCCTGTGGCAGCCCAGGTTATGAGACAGGCACATTAAAAATAGCACAAAACCACCTCTAGCTCACAAAGGTAACACAACACAGCAATGCATTTTTGTGCTGACACTTTGTTCTCATCCCCAAAGTACCTCCCCACATACACAATATTTCAAATGCAAATAAAGAAGCAAATCCTAAAATTCAAAGTGTTTTGAATAAGAGATGGTGAACTTGCAACAAGAATGCCACCCCTACACCTGAGGCGGGAGCTAAAAGGGGTGCTTGGTTTGGACAAAGCTGCACATCCCCACCCATCCATCCTGACAAGCAACCAACCTCGAAAGGAATGCCAGCTGAGACTGCCAGCCAATGTCTGCAGTGGTTTCCAGAAACTGTGGCAATGGGATTGCAGAGCTGACACACAATTTACCTGTAGCATAGTGAAGTCAGGCGATGAAGTATCTAAATTGTTCATAGATTCCTTGTCATCTGCCTGTGAGAGAAAGGAGAACACAGGCATCACGCTGACCAGCAGAAACAGAATGGCCTACACAATCAGAACAACACTATGAGCAAGGGATGTGGTGTGAGATTCCAGAGTGATGGAGGTGAGCATTGCACACCAAGAAAGGCTACAGAAAGGGCACCTCCAGGGAGGCAGGAGGAAGACCTGCAGGACAGGTTCCCCAGTAGACCAGTGTCGCCCTGCCAGAACAGCATCTAGAACCAGGCAGTGAAGACTTAATAACTATCACCTGCCACGGTCTGCATGCCACCAATGCTGGGCCAACAGGCACAGGGCATCTCTGCCCAGCCCTGCCTCTTAGCAGTGGTTTTCTTTTCTTTTTTTTTGGGGGGGGAGGTGGGGGGTCTGGTCGTGGGGCCTGAACTCTGGGCCTGGACACTGTCCCTCAGCTCTTCAGCTCAAGGCTAGCGCTCTACCACTTGAGCCACAGTGCCACTTCCAGCCCTTTTTTTCTTTTTGCTTATGTGGTGCTGAGGAATTGAACCCAGGGCCTCAGGCATGCAAGGCAAGCGCTCTACCACTGAGCCACCTTCCCAGCCCCCGTAGCAGTGGTTTTCTAGCCTATGTGTAGGACAGGGAACACAAGCTTGGCAAAACCTAGCACTCATCTACACCCACCTTCAGTAATTCTCCAACCACAGAAAGGGCAGAGCTAGCATGAATTCCTTGGTACCTTTGCTTGTAATCAAAACCCTCAGATAAGATAAAAGCATGCACACTGAAAAGCACATACACCCTGCTGTTCTTAGGAGGCATCCATTAGCTCAAGTGCTAGAAACACACAAGTCTGAGTGATCCACCTGCCGGTGAGGTGGCATAGATCTGTGCCCGCCCACTCACCCACCCTCCCAGGACAGCTTCTGTGCCACAGTGCTAAGCCCATGTGTCTGGTTACACATGGGGAAGGCAGCCTGTTACACTACTACCTGGTAATCTCTGAGGCCACTCTCTAGGGTGGGCTGTGCTACTAGAGTGTGAGACAAGACGGTCCAATGGCTTGCTCTGATATGCTGTATCATTTCACTTACAAAGACAGGGACAGCCACTCTGGTGGCTTCTCCCCTTATTAAATACTTATTTAATCCTCCTTGAACCTACTTCCCTCTCAAAGGAGGCCCAAAAAGGATAAGTGACTTGCCCAAGGCCACTCAACAACGTTAGGCCTCCAGAGCGAAGACATTTTCTGCTACTACAGGTTAGAAACAGGAGAATGAGACACTAGAAGATAAAAATAGCTTCACACCCTACTTTTGTCAGCAGGGCTCTTAGTCATGTCTCAAATGAATTGAAAACCATTCTACTCTGGTTGTGTGCGCCACTTGTGGGGCTTGAACTCTGGGCCTGGGCGAGTCCCTCAGTTTTTTAGATCAAAGTGAGCACTCTACCACTTGAGCCACAGCGCCACTTCCTCAATCTACTACTTCTAAGCAGAGTCCAAGGCCATCCAGGGAGAAGGTTCAGACTGATGGGAGGCCCACAAAAAGGTCCTGGAGACCAAGACCAGCCTCCACAAATCACTAGACTTGGGGTCCAGTCGTGGGGCCTGAACTCTGGGCCTGAGCGCTGTCCCTCAGCTCTTCAGTTCAAGGCTAGCGCTCTACCACTTGAGCCACAGCACCACTTCTGGCTTTTTTCTTTTTGCTTATGTGGTGCTGAGGAATTGAACCCAGGGCCTCAGGCATGCAAGGCAAGCGCTCTACCACTGAGCCACCTTCCCAGCCCTCCACAAATCACTAGAGTACCTAGAATGACCATTCCACTTCCCTCTCCACCTCTCTGTCACTCCTCTGCCCAGACAAGCTGGAGCAAGGGTCAGGCGCAAGGAGTCAGGATTGGCTGCTCTTAATTATCATTATGCTACCTGTAAACCATTCTTGTCTCCCCTCACCCCTGCAGAGTCACAAGTCATCCTGTTGTCAAAAGGCTCATAGAGCATAATGCCTAATGCCTAGTAAGTAGAACTTCATGCATAACACATGTTATAATCTCATAATTTGGCGTTTCTAGCACAAAGATAACTATGTCCATACAAACAATCTCAAGGTCAGGGTCCAAGATTGGCAGTAGGGAGTACTTCCCATGCTCCTAAGCTGAGTGTTTTCCAGGTTTCTGAGGCCTTGTAGCAGACTCATTTGCAATGGGAAGGGCATGGCCAGTGTGCTCAACATCCTGTGCCATGTGTCTCATGCAAACAGCACCTCTGTGTGGACCTGCTGAGAGCCTTTCTCAGCCAAGCTCACAGAGAACTTCACTCCCCAGAGAAGTCCCCTCCCACACACAGGTGGCTGACAGCCAGAGTCCTTTCCAGACATACTGCCAAGTTACCTACAGCATGTTCCTGAAGCTGCTCTGGAAGCTCTCTCGTCTCCCCCTCCACAAGCTCTCTGCTGTCACACAGCGACTCTGGGAGGTTGTCGGCATCTTCCTCTTCCACGCAGTCGGCGACGCTGCCATTGTCGATTTCAGCTTCATCCAGAACACTGATGTCCATCATGTCGATGTCCTGCAAGTTCTCCAAGCTGGTTTCCACATCCTCCTGCAGTAACATGAGGAAAACCACCATGAGGAAAACTGTCAAGTGCTGATCCAGTCAACCCCTTGTCCCGGAGGTGAACAGGCTGCACCTACCTGACCATCCCCGGAGTTGTCCTCCAGTCCATTGTCTTCCACACCCTCCTCTTCTGCTTTCCGCCCTGAGGAGAGAATCATACAGGCAGGTAGTCACAGCCCTCCCTTTCCCAGAAGCAGCCACCTACATTGTCACAGGCCTGAGCACCACCAGGGCACTACCCTTAGGAAGAGCCCAGAGGCTGCAGTACACATGTGCCCTGGAAGTGGCTGTGCAAACAGAAGGTGAAGAGAGCTCTGGGGAAGGTGAGGCCCCTGGTCTACTGCTGTTAGTGGGAAAAGAGCAACCTGATAAAAACACATGAGAGGTGACATCAATCAAGATGCATTATACCCATAATCTGACTCAAAGAATCGTAACCTCTTGGTACTAAATAAGAACTTCATGAAGTCAGTCGAGGACATGGTGAGTTTCCCTCACACAATGTTACAAAGCCTTAA
This sequence comes from Dipodomys ordii, assembly GCF_000151885.1. Lineage (NCBI taxonomy): Eukaryota > Metazoa > Chordata > Mammalia > Rodentia > Heteromyidae > Dipodomys > Dipodomys ordii. The sequence goes on along the minus strand of NW_012267280.1, from coordinate 2,615,436 downwards.
AGGAAATGAACAAAACCATCTGAAGGCCTCAGCACCTGAAGCTAGTACTCCACCATACTGGACACAGTCCACCTCCTGCTGTGGCTATCACTCAGCACCTGGTGTAGGGTGACCACTGCTCCATGTTCATGCACAACACTGTGTAGGCACCCGAAGATGGAGCAGCCTGACAATCCTGTTCATCAAACACAGTTAATGGTCACCGTGAGACGTGTGATTAAAAAAAACACGCTGTGGCAACCAACACCTTCGCAGCCCAGAACTGCTGCAGGTAGGCATATCTTGTTACTGCTGACATTCAATTTTTGTCATTCACCTGTACTTTTGTAGAAGGGTTTTTTTTTGTTTTTGTTTTTTTGGTCATGGGGCTTGAACTCTGGGCTTGGGCAGTGTCCCTGTGCTCTTCAGCTCAAAGCGAGCGCTCTACCACTTGAACCACAGCGCCACTTCCCGTTTTCTAGTGGTTTATCGGAGATCAGAGTCTCACAGACTTTTCTGCCAGGGCTGGCTTAGAACCATGATCCTCAGATCTCAGCCTCCTCAGTAGCTAGGATTAAAGGCGTGAGCCACCGGTGCCCGACTGTAGAAGGTTCTTTCTGTTAAAAAAGAACTTCTTGTCTATGTTTCCTAGCTTGATACTTGTGTTCTATATGCACAGGACACAGTCCCTCCCCATGGGCCATTACCCATCTTTGAATCTTGCTGTGGGTTTGCAGGAAACTCTCCTCCCCCATCACATAGACAAGGCTATCAAGTATCGGGGGTGGGCAGGGCTAGAAGTTCTTCTCCATACTCTCTACATTCCCCTGTGCCAAGATCATTGCAGCACTAACTGTCAATTTTGCATTGATTACATTTCCCAACTCCATGCACTAAATAATTTCCATAATTCAAAATGTTAATCTTACTGTTATATTCCTATGTGTGCTTAGACTCGGTATCATTTCTATTTTCTTCCATTCATTTTTTTTTTTTGGGTCCGGTCGTGGGCCCTGAACTCTGGGCCTGGGCGCTGTCCCTCAGCTCTTCAGCTCAAGGCTAGCGCTCTACCACTTGAGCCACAGCACCACTTCCGGCTTTTTTCTTTTTGCTTATGTGGTGCTGAGGAATCGAACCCAAGGCCTCGAGCATGCAAGGCAAGCGCTCTACCACTGAGCCACCTTCCCAGCCCCTTCCATTCATTTCTTGTTACTGAGATTAAAACAAAAAACAAAAAAGCTGGGTACTGGTGGCTCACACCTATAATCCTAGCTACTCAGGAGGCTGAGATCTAAGGATCGTGGCTGGGCAGAAATGTCTGTGAGACTCCCATTCCAATTAATCACCAGAAAACTGGAAGGGGTCCTGTCGTTCAAGTGGTAGAGCGCTCCACTTGAGCTCAGGGACGGTGCCCAGGCTTAGTTCAAGCCCCATGATCAACCAAAAAAACAAAAACAAAACAAAAAGGTACATGCACACAAAATGTTGAGACAATACTATTCTGTGACAAGAAAATAAGCAGGTGCACTGCTCTTGTCCAACCCCCAAGTTTTCTTCCTAGCGTACCATTCATTCTGCAGCACTCACATTCTCTTCTGGAGCTGCAGAGTGCACGCACACCAGCACTATCATACAAACAGCAGCATTTATAGACATCTGCCTTTACTTTTACACAAATGACAAAATGAGTAGCAAATACAGAACTATAGAATTAATGAGACTGGAGCAAAAATGGAAAGCATGAGTAAGCCATGGTCAAGATGAAGTTTCTGTCTTGAAGAAAAAAATGACATACGTGAAAACGTAAGCTGCACTGTGGAGACCATATCCTGGCGTGGCACAGCACAGCTCTGACTTGGTGGTACTGTTCAAGGCACAGGGCTGGTGCTCAGCTTCCTGAATGGTCTGGGGTGGGCATAGAGCTCAGAAAAAGCTTTTGCAGGAAAAGCCACTTTCCAGACAGGATATTAAAATGGGTAAGATGAAGTGTTGTTTCAAGTAATTATAAGGAAATAAGATTATTAATTTCTCTGTCATCAGAACTGACTTTTTAACTGTTTAAAATTTATTCCAGGGGCTGGGAAGGTGGCTCAGTGGTAGAGTGCTTGCCTTGCAAGCATGAGGCCCTGGGTTTGATTCCTCAGCACCACATAAGCAAAAAGAAAAAAGCTGGAAGTGGCGCTGTGGCTCAAGTGATAGAGCGCTAGCCTTGAGCTGAAGAGCTGAGGGACAGCGCCCAGGCCCAGAGTTCAGGCCCCATGACCGGACCCCCGTCCCCCCAAAAAATGTATTACAGTACTGGGGGGGGGAGGAACCACAAGAGATTAAAATCCCAGTGGCTCAGTGGTAGAGCGCTTGCCTTGCATGCTCGAGGCCCTGGGTTCGATTCCTCAGCACCACATAAGCAAAAAGAAAAAAGCAGGAAGTGGCGCTGTGGCTTAAGTGGTAGAGCGCTCGCCTTGAGCTGAAGAGCTGAAGGATAGCACCCAGGCCCAGAGTTCAGGCTCCATGACCGGATCCAAATAAATAAATAAATAAAATCCCAAACCTTATCATTTAAATCATGTTTTTCTTTCCCTACCATTGAGCAATGACCCGAGTTTCTTCAGGTCTCATCTAGAACTTGGGACTTGCAATCCTTCTACCTCAGCCTTGTGAATGCTAGAATTACAGGTCCACGCCACACTTGGCCTAGAGTTTCTTCTAAGCGTATTTTGGGAAGAACTAACAACTATTCTGATATGAAATCACCAGCTCTAGTTAACCTTGCCCACATTATATCATAGCTCTTGACTGTTTCCCCATAGTTTACTATTTAAAATAGTAGGTGCTGGCGGCTCATGCCTGTAATCCTAGTTACTCAGAAGGCTGAGATGTCAGTATGGCTCAAAGCCAACCTGGGCAGGAAAGTACATGAGACTCTTATCTCCAAATAGCCACCAGAAAACCAGAAATGATACTGTGGCTCAAAGTGGCAGAGCGCTCGCTTTGAGCTGAAGAGCTGAGGGACAGCACCCAGGCCCGGAGTTCAAGCCCCACAACTGACAAAAAATAAATAAAATATAGCCCCATATGCATAAATAACACATAGGCACACAAATTTATTTGTTTTTTAAGAGATGGAATTTGGCTTCACAGCCTAGGCCTCATGCTCCTTGTTCAAGCAATTCTGCTTTGGCATCCAGAGGAGCTGGGATAACAGGTATAATTCTTTGTATCCAGCTAAAGACACCAGTTGGCAGTGTGTGTGTATGGTCCTGGGGCTTGAATTTGGGACTACGTGCTGCCCCTGAATTTTTTTTTTTTTTTTGCTCAAAGTTAGCACTCTACCATTTTGGTATTTAAATAGAGATAAGAGTTCCACGGGGGACTGGAAATGTGGCTTAGTGGTAGACTGCTTGCCTAGCATGCATGAAGCCCTGGATTTGATTCCTCAGTACCACAAGAACAGAAAAAGCCAGAAGTGGTGCTGTGACTGTTCACAATAGCCAAGACCTGGAAACAACACAGATGCCGCACTACTGATGAGTGGATCCAAAAATTGTGCCATTAGAAAGGACAAAATAATGGCATTTGCAGGGAAATGGGTGGAACTACAGCAGATTATTTTGAGTGAAGTAAGTCAAGAACAGAGACAAACGGTACATGGTCTCCCTGATATATGGATGCTAAAGCCAAAATACAAGAAGATATGGCAAAGTAACAGGACTCAAGAAACAAAGGACAGGGCTTGGAAGGTGGCTCAGTGGTAGAGCACTTGCCTTGCATGCTTGCCGCCCTGGGTTCAATTCCTAGCACCACATAAGCAAAAAGAAAAAAAGCCAGAAGTGGCGCTGTGGCTCAAGTGGTAGAGTGCTAGCCTTGAGCTGAGGGACAGTGCCCAGGCCCAGAGTTCAGGCCCCATGACCGGACCCCCCCACCAAAAAAAAGAAACAAAGGACAGCCACCCATTTTGTCATATCATTGCTAAAAGACTCCATGTTCTGAACCATATATATGGTAGATATATGCACACAACAGATGGAAACCAGGAGGAGGAACAGAATAAGTGGGAACAGTCCCACACTAAGCAAAAGGAAAGAAATGTAAACATCACCTGATGTGGAAAAAATAACTTGTATTGTCAAAGCTCATACAATTCACAAACTGTACGGACCATGATAATGACAATTTGCTTTGTGAAAGTTAAAATGTGTTTGTGACTCTAAGTATCACTATTCCACAATACTGTAAAATATGTGAAATTTATGTAATCACCTAATCTCAATTAAAGAAAAAAAGGGAGAGAAGGGATGGGTTAAGAGAGACGGGTGACAATGTTGTCAGACACTTTGTACTCGTATACTGTTTTGTAGAATGGGAACTTCTTTGTACAACTACTTAAACATAATAAAAAAATTACTAGCAGAAAAACAGCTATTACATTTAATAAATAGTGATTAAGAAAAAAAAAAGAAGTGCTGTGGCCCAAGTGGTAGAGTGTTAGCCTTGAGCAAAAGCAGCTCAGGGACAGTGCCTTGGCCCTGAATTCAAGCCCTAGGACTGTGGGGAGTTCATAGACTTTCTTGCCCAGGTTGACTTCAAACTGCAATCTTCCTCTCTTAGCCTCCTGAGTAGTTAGAATTTTAAGCAAGAGCCGGCACCCACTCATTTAGTACTATCTGAAGTGATTGAATTTCTCATGTGAAATAATGACACGACACTTCCAGACTCCAGGAGATGGCTGAGAGTGTAGCTAAGTGGTTAGAACAGTTGCTTAGCAAGCACAAGGCCATAGGTTTCATGCCTAACCTGCAAACAAACTAGTAAAACCCATGGGACATCATGTTATTAACCAGTGTAAGCAGCTATCAAACTAGCTGTTCCTATTAGTCAGGGCCTTATTTCCTCTTATTTCTCAAGATGTTCTGGTTGACTTCTGATTGCCTTACCATCCAGCCCATAGACCTTACAAACTCAGGTCACATCTCAAGTGTACACATCGTAGTTTCCAATATACACACCTCTAGAACCTCTATTTTTGGAGTCTATGACTCTCGTTTAGAGTCTATGATGGAGGCCACTCCTAAACTCTCAACTATCCTGTTTCAGCTATCAGCTTCAAGCCAGAATTATAGGTATGCCCATGGAGGCCAGCCAAGTATCACTGCTCACAAGGAACCAGAGTACCTGGAAGAAATGCTGATTCTGGGGAGAAGACCGGAGCACAGGAAGTCAAGTCATGCTCCAAGAATGACATAGGAACGTGGAAGCAACACAGGAACCGCATGATCCTCCAGCCCCAGAGGCACATCACAGGAGTTAAGACTAAAAGCTTATACTTTAGTGAATAAAATAAAAATGTGTGTGTACCCTGATAAGTACAGAACATGGATAATCCTTAAAGGCAGAAAATCAAGGATCTCACCAGAATAAAAAAGGGGGGGGGGATTTGTATTTAGTACAAGAACTGGACAAGAAGGAGTGGGTGTGGAAAGCAGCAGAGGAAAGACAGGACATGCCCTTTACTATCTTCTCCATGTCATAATTATAAGGGGGAAGATAATAACTCACCAGTGGAAAAACCTGACCAGTAGCACTAAGTCACACAACTCTACTTGACACACAGTATGTGCTTTCAACAGGACACAACGAGACCATAACACTTCTGCTGTTTCTTTCCCCCTTTTATGGCAGTGCTACAGATGGAACTCTAGGGCCTTGTGCATAGTTGGCCAGTGCTCAGCCACTTTGCCACACTCCAGTCCTACCTGCTACTAATTTTACCAAAAGTGTGTGGCTTGATTGTAATCATGGGATATTTTGCTGGACACCGGTGTCTCATGTCTGTAATCCCAACTATGCAAGAAGCTGAAGTCTGAAGAACTAAGCCATCTTAGACAAAAAAGTTTGTGAAATTCTTTTATTTCCAATTATCCACCAAAAAGCTGGAAATGGAGCTATAGCTCAAGTAGTAGAGTGCTAGTATAGAGCATAAAAGCTCAGGGACATCACCCAGGCCTAAGTTCAAGGCCCAGGACTGGCACATACACACAAAAAGGTAATGTTGGGCAGGGCACTAGTGACTCAGAGATGTTAATACTAGCTACTCAGAAGGTTGGACAGAGGGGAACTAAAAGTCTGAGGCCAGCCTGGCAGAAAGAAGTTTGAGACCCTTCCTCCCCTTTCTTTGTTAGTCATGACACTTGAACTCTGGGCCTGGGTGCTATCCCTCAGCTCTTCAGCTCAAGGCTAGCATTCTACCACTTGAAGCCACAGTACCACTTCTGGTTTTCTGAGTGGTTTATTGGAGTTAAGACTCTCACGGCATTTTCTGCCCGGGCTGGCTCAGATCCTCAGATTTCAGCCTCCTGAGTAGCTAGAATTACAGGCGTGAGCCGAGGTGCCCAGCAAAAGTGAATCTGGTTTTACTTTTTTCTTTTGTGTCATTTGTGGGATTTGAACTCAGGACCTAGGCGCTGTCCCTGAGCTCTTCAGCTCAAGGCTGGTGCTCTACCACTTGAGCCACAGTGCCACTTCCTTGAGACCCCTTTTAAACACATAGATTGGCATGGTGACTATCATCCCAGCTATGAAAGCTTAAAACAGACAGATTGTGGTCCAGCCACACACACTCAGGCAGGAAGCACCCTATTTCAAATAAGTAGCACAAATAAGGGCTGGAGGTATGGCTTAAAATAGAGCAAATAATCAGGCACCGGTGGCTCACACCTGTAATCCTAGCTATTCCGGAGGCTGAGATCTGAGGATCTCAGTTTGAAGCTAGAACAGCCAGGAAACTCCGTGAGACTCTTACTTCCAATAAACCAGTAGAAAACCAGAAGTGGCACTGTGGCTCAAGCAGTAGAGCACTTGCCTTGTGCTGAAGAGCACAGGGACAACACCCAAGCCCAGAGTTCAAGCTCCATGACCAACAAAATAAATAAATATAAAAAAAATAGAGCAACTGAGCTGGGTGCCAGTGGCTCATGCTTATAATCCTAGCTACTCAAAGAGGCTTGAGATATGAGAATCACGGTTCAAAGCCAGTCTGGACAGGAAATTGTGAGACTCTTATCTCCAATTAACCACCAGAAAACTGGAAGTGGCATTGTGGCTCAAAGTGTTAAGAGCACTAGCTTTAAGCAAAAAAGCTCAGGGACAGTGTCCAGGCCCTGAGTTGAAGCCCCATGACCAAGAAAAAAACAAAAAGAGGCTAGGAATGTGGCTTTGTGGTAGAATGCTTGCTTAGTAAAAGGAATTGCTAGAAGTGGCAGTGTGGCTCAAGTGGTAGCCTTGAGCAAAAGAAGCTCAGGGACAGTGCCCAGGCCCTGAGTTCAAGTCCCAGGACTGGTAATAAATAAAGAAATAATAAAAAGAGCAACTGCCTAGCAAGCTCCAGGCCCTAAATTCTAGCCCCAGTACAAACAACAACAAAAAACAGGTTGGGCTATGGCTCAAGAAGTTCCTGACTGCCTAGTAATCTGGAGGCTCTCAATTCAAACAAACAAAGTTAAAACCAACACAGATGGCTTATGCCCATAATCTTAGCTAGGAGCAGACTGAGATCTGAGAATTAAGATTTGAAGCTAGCCCCAGCAGGAAAGTCTATGAGACTCCCATTAACTACCAAAAAAGGCACAAGTGGAACTGTGGCTCAAGTGGTAGAGTGTTAGCCTTGAGCAAAAGAAGCTCAGGGATACCATCCAGACCCTGAGTTTAAACTTTAGAACTGGCACATACATGTGCATACATGTGTGCGCGCGTACACCCACACACAAATGAGAAAGTGTTCCTGATTAAACAAAGGACACATGTCAACAAAAAGCCATCCAGGACCTTTGATTTTTTTTCTTCCTAGCTATAAATAACATGACTATTACTAGAACAAATGACTAAATCTAAAGGTCTGATATTGGGCAACAGCACTGAAGCAATTAGTTCATGTATATGTGTGCTGGGGGGGAAGGGTCCTCTAGCCATCACACATACTAGGAGTTTGTTCAGCCCCACCCAGCTCAATGATAATTTCTTGACTTTCAAAATTGTGATTACAGGGGCTGGGAATGTGGCTTAGTGGTAGAGTGCTTGCCTAGCATGCATGAAGCCCTGGGTTCGATTTCTCAGTACCACATACACAGAAAAGGCTGGAAGTGGAGCTGTGGCTCAAGTGACAGAGTGCTAGCCTTGAGCAAAAGAAGCTCAGGAGCCGGGCGCTGGTGGCTCACGCCTGTAATCCTGGCTACTCAGGAGGCTGAGATCTGAGGATCGCAGTTCAAAGCCAGCCAGGGCAGGAGAGACCGTAAGACTCCTATCTCCAATAAACCACCAGAAAACCGGAAGTGGCGCTGTAGCTCAAGTGGTAGAGCGCTCGCCTTGAGCTGAGGGACAGCGCCCAGGCCCAGAGTTCAAGTCCCATGACCGACAAAAAAAAAAAAAAGAAGCTCAGTGACAGTGCCCAGGCCCTGAGTTCAAGCTCCAGGACTAACAAAAACAAAAAACAAAATCAAAATTGTGGTTACATGACATTCTTGCTTTTAGGTAATACTGTAACGTGTAGGAATAGGGTCCCATGTCTTGTAACCTATTATCAAACAGTTCTTTCTGGAGGGGAAAGGAAGGGAGAAGGGGGAGGAGGAGGAGTAACATAGTAAATGACAACATTGAGGGAATCTCCAACAATACATGGGAATCTCTCGTGTGATTCTTGGAAATTTTGCTGTACATAGGAAAATGCGGAAGAAAAGCCTTGCCCAGCAGGCACAATATTAGGTCACTTGAAAAGCAAACAGGTCCACTTGGCATCTTCAGTTCTATTCTCAACCACCCGGACAACAGTGTCCCCATGTCACTATAGGGAAATGCACTCAGCCGGCAATTATTTAAGATGGTGCAAAACATATGTACTTGACATTCATTTTCTAGATTTTTAAACTATTCTAAATCCATTCATTAAACAGGTTACAGTTTTCAGTTAAAATCTTGATTTAAAAAACTACTGGCTGGGCACCTATAATCCTAGCTTCTCAGGAGGCTGAGATCTGAGGATCACAGTTCAAAGCCAGCCCAGGCAGTAAAGTCTGTGAGACTCTGATCTCCAATTAACCACCATAAAACTGGAAGTGGTGCTGTGGCTCAAGTGGTAGAGCACTTACCTTGAGCTGAAAAATGCAAGGACAGAACCCAGGCCTAGAGTTCAAGCCCCACAATCAACCAAAAATAAAAACAAAATGAAACAAAACAAAAAAACTATTGACAAGATACTTAAACGTAATTAAGTTCCTGAACACAACTAGTTACACCAAGTGTGTAGGGTCTGCAGTCACAGGAGTTTACACTACATGGTTGGCCCCACTTTCCATGAAGTTCTAGAAGCAGAAGAGTAACCTCTGGTTTAAAAAAAAAAAAAAAGCTCACACTGCTTTAGTTTTGGTTTTGCTGGGTGCTGACTGGGAAGGGACAATCTTTTTTTTTTTTTTTTTGGGGGGGGGTGTTCAGTCGTAGGGCCTGAACTCTGGGCCTGGGTGCTGTCCCTCAGCTCTTCAGTTCAAGGCGAGCGCTCTACTTGAGCCACAGCACCACTTCCGGCTTTTTTCTTTTTTTTTTTGCTTATGTGGTATTGAGGAATCGAACCCAGGGCCTCATGCATGCAAGGCAAGCACTCTACCACTGAGCTACCTTCCCAGCCTGGGACAATCTTTTTGATTCCAAAACTTGGTTCCTCCTTACAACCTCAAGCCAAAAACCCAAAAACTAAACAAACATCCAAAAGTAAAATAAAACTACAAAACTATGCTATGTATCCAAAAGTATAATTAAGCTACAGGACTATGCTACTATGTAGCACAATATATATATATATATTTTTTTGGGGGGGGCGTCCAGTTGTGGGGGCTGAACTCTGGGTCTGGGCACTGTCCCTCAGCTCTTCAGCTCAAGGCTAGGGCTCTACTCACTTGAGCCACAGTGCCACTTCCGGCTTTTTTTCTTTTTGCTTATGTGGTGCTGGGGAATCGAACCCAGGGCCTCAGACATGCAAGGCAAGCGCTGTACCACTGAGCCACCTTCCCAGCCCATGCACAGTATTTTTTATAATTTCAAAGAAACTTTTAAACAACAATATACAGCCAGGTATTATAGGCTTATGTCTATAATCCTAGCTACTCAGGAGGTTGAGATCTGAGGAACATGGTTCTAATCCAGTCCAGGGACCCATATACAGTAATAGACAGTACTGGCCTTGGAAAAGATGGAGATTCCAATGACCAAGATAAAAATCAGCTGATAGATGGGGAAACCCTGCCCCCCACCAAATGTGTTTTACAGAGCCCTTATTACTGCTAAAACACAGCCCACTGGGAAAGCAGGCAAAGGGCATGGGAAGCAGCTTAGACAATATCAATGGTCAATTACCTGTCTGCCCTGAAGTAAAAATGGAAATATTATCTGCAGAGAAGTTCAGGTGAACACAGGAAATGCTTTTCTTCTCTCGAAATTTTTTTTTTTTTTTGTCAGTTGTGGGGCTTGAACTCTGGACTTGAGCGCACTGTCCCTCAGCTCTTCAGCTCAAGGCAAGCTTGAGCCACAGCACCACTTCCGGTTTTCTGAGTGGTTTATTGGAGATAAGAGTTTCACTGACTTTCCTGCCCGAGCTGGCTTTGAACTGTGATCCTCAGATCTCAGCCTTCTAAGTAGCTAGGATTACAGGAATGAGCCACTGGGCACCCAGCTTCTCTTGAAACTTTTTAAAGATACTGAGCACTGGGGCTGTGCCTCAGGCAATAGAACAGCTGCCTTCAAGTTCGAGTTTCTTAGTTCAAACCCCAACATCATCAACAGAAAAAACAACCAGTACTAAGTGATAGTTTAAAACACTAGGTCCAGGTGCTGTTGTCTCATGCCAATAATCTTAGATACTCAAGAGGCTAAGATTTAAGGATTGCAGGTTTGAAGCCAGCCTGGTCAGGAAAGTCCATGCCATTCTTATCTCCAATTAACCAGCAAAAAGCCAGAAGTGGAGGTGTGGCAGAAAAGCCTGGAGATCAGCATCTAGGCCCTGTATTCAAGCCCCAGGACCAGCACACACACACACACACACACACACAAAAGCAACTAGGCACTGCAGACTAGGGATATTAGGAATATTAACCGGCACCATCTGTTTAAAAGCTGTTTGTTTATTAGTAGCTATTCCGGAAAAAAAAAAACTCAAGCCCTTTAAATCATGAATTCAAATAATATACATATTATTAGAATATCTATATAACCCAAATATATCAGAAAAAACATACTTCCTTTCACAGGTGCTGGTGGCTACTCACAAAGCCAAGGCAGGGCATCACTGGAGTCTAGGAACACAGTGAAGACCAGGCTTAGAGAAAGCCAACACATACAACAAAAATATTGCTTTAAGGAATTTATAGTTCACGGCAACAAGGAAAACTAGAAGCAAGGCCAGCAGCCCAGCAAGCAGCAGACAGTATTTATTTACTTCTTTACTTATTCCTTTTTTGGCTGCAAGGGGGATGCTACTTTTTTTCTTTTTTTGGTCCGGTCGTGGGGCCTGAACTCTGGGACTGGACGCTATCCCTCAGCTCTTCAGCTCAAGGCTAGTGCTCTACCACTTGAGCCACAGCGCCACTTCCGGTTTTTTTCTTTTTTGCTTATGTGGTGCTGAGGAATCGAACCCAGGGCCTAATGCATGCAAGGCAAGCACTCTACCACTAAGCCACCTTCCCAGCCCTTGTTTTTTTCTCTTAAGGATGGCACTCTTTCTTCTGAGCCACACATTTACTTCCCTATTTTTTCTGGTTAGTGAGATCATTAGTTTGTTTGCTTAAAGGTAGCTTCAAACAGGGATCCTCAGTTCTCAACCTCCTCATTAGCTAGGATTATAGATGTGAGCCACTGGTGTCCAGCATTACCAACTTTTCTTAAAAGGAAGAATGATAGATGTAACAAAGTATATATTGTACACCCACATATCCACTTGCAGAAGATGGGATTCATACAATCTGGGATGTGTACCAACTTTTCCTCCTTTTTACTTAATTAGTATGTTTCATAAAATTTCAGTGCAGGTATGTGTTCTTATTAAAGAGAGAAGAGAAAGCAAAAGATGTACAGGCTCTACTTTCCTTCCAGGGCTATCTTTGTTACTTTCCAGAACTCTCTCCCTTGGCACATTTCTTTGGGTAAAGCAAAAATGCTCAGTGTGTGGGGCATGACAGAAGCTACTGGATTCCACCAGTGCGGTCACCAGAGCTGTTATCCAGCGGGCCAAAATAGTGTGGCTGGCCCAGGCTGCCTCCCAGACATTGCAATCCCCACCCCATGTAATTTCTTGCAGCAAACATAGACCTTCCAACTATCAAGAGAAGAATCTGAAGAGTCCAAACATCCAGCCCTGGCTGATTCTTTCATGTTACTGTAGAAACCAAGGAGGTAGATGACAAGGACGATGTAGTCCCATCCTCAGTAATAACACTTGAGAGAGGAACTATTACCAAGGGATTCGGGAACTGTCCTTCCCTGCACAGGCTGCTTTGAATGCAAAGACAAGAAGACAGGGAAGTGGTGCTGTGGCTCAAGTGGTAGAGCACTAGCCTTGAGCTTAAGAGCTCAAGGACAGTGCCCAGGCCCAGAGTTCAAGCCCCATGACCAAAAAAACAAAACAAAACAACAACAACAACAAAAAAGACAGGAAGATGGGTGGGCAGAACACATGAGCATAAGCAAGGAGGCAGTGGGAAAGGGACTGGGTCAGATGGTAAGGGTCATTCAAGTGCCATGATACATTGCCTTTACTTCGAAGAAGAAATGTGACAACTGTGTTGGTCACGTGCTATTAACGGTGAAGTTATTCCCTGCTAGTTTGAATAATGAGATTCAAGCGTTCTAAATCCTGTCTATTTGAAATGAAGGGCCTGAAGAAGTGAGCACTGCAGACCATGCCAAGGGTAAAATGGAGAAAGGTGCCAATGCTCCTCCAGCTCCAGCAACACAGAGCAGAGATCTTAAGAGGCACAGGGCTTCCCTGAAGGCTGATTGCAGCAACCACAGGTCCCAAACCCAGTCAGCTCAACCAGGGAAGAGCACCCACGAGGCCATCATGTCCTTCATACCTTTGCTAGATCTTTTTGATGCTTTCTTGTTCCCTTCAGAGATAATTTCAATTTCATCAGGATTACCACCTTCATCTTCAATTGCCTAAAAAGAAGTTGAAAGAAAAGATGAGTAAACAAAGTCAACAAACAGCTGGGCACAGGGGTGAAAATCATGTCATCCCAGTTGTTTGAGAGATGAAGGCATGAGAGCTAATTCAGGCTCACAAGTTCTAAACCAGCCTGACTCACAGAACCTGCAGGTAAGTTATGAAATCCCTATCTAGGAAATACAGGGGCTATTGAGCTAGACACTCTCTCAGCCACCAGATAACTGTCCTGTCCTCTCTTGCTGTCCACAGAACCAGGGCTCTGAGGTTTTCTTTTGGACTACAGGGCAAATACCATCATTCTTATTCATTAAGGCTAATACACAGACTCTATATCTGTTTAAAGCAACAATCTGCAAACAGAGTCACCCGGCTCACCCTGCTGCTGGGCTCCAAAGAATTCAAGTGTCAGCTGATTTCCTCAGGCTTTATTGGCCATTTACTATGATATTCAAGATGATGGCAGCAGTCCTCTCCAGGACAGGTGGGCCTGTTTAAAGGACAATGCTACTTCTGGGGGAGCTGCTATTGAATGAACCAGGTATGGGACAGGTGATGTCACCCAGTCCCAATCCCACCCACCCACAGCTGCTTCCAAAGACCTTGGCCTCAGCCGTTTCGTGGCCCTTCCTCACTGTGTACTGAGCCGAAAGGATTTCTTGGCACGCCTAACCACTAAGGATTTGCTACTAACGGGAATAGTACCTCCAAATTTGGTACACGGTGCCTAGAACCAAGCAGACATTTCGCAAATGAGTACTGATCATGCCACTGACTACATTCACCTTCAAATTTAGCTTCAGTAATGATGACTTTCCCCTGATTTCTTGCCTTGTGCTAATGGGTGAGCTCCTATTTCTGTCAGCTTTTGAGGTGCTAGCAAGCAACCTCAGTCAGGGCTTTGAGTAGAAAAGAAAAGGGTTGTGCCACTGACGTACGTCCCAATCCTCTTTAAATACTGGACTGTATCTTCATACAGTGTGCATATCATCTGGAAGGATGGGGAGCTGGCCAGCTTGAGGTGTGTGACAAGGCCTGCCATCCATCTGTTCCAGGATAAAGCAAAGCTCTCCTCCTCTACAAGCCAGCAGGAGAAGTGTAGCACTGTCCTGACATCCGCCAGTTGTGAAACATCACCAGAACAGAAATATTGCAGGATGATGTTACATTCCAGCCCTGAAGGAATCTGTATCCCAGTTATGGGTTTCCTAAGGGAGTAGCACCTGGAGCTTACAGCCTCAACAGATCCCTCCACCACTGACCCCGGGCTCTATCTGGAAATTACACCAAGACCAGGCCACCATCTGTGCAAGATGAGAGAGAGACTTGTGATGTTTGTGTCTGTAATTGGACAGCAGCTCTAAGAATCCGGAGGAGAGAGGAAATGCTCTCTGAGACATTCATACTCCAGAGCCACACAGCTCTGGACCCACAGCCTGACAGGAAAGTGCAGTGAAATAGAAACAGCTGTGTAGGTTGGCTGACTGGGGAGAGGAGGTGGCAGAATACAATCTACAGTCAGTTGGGTGGATGGTAGGCCGAGGGGGCTCAAAACAGGGATATCTGCCAGCAGCTACCTTCTACTTTGCTTCTGATGAATATCCTGTCCCACCTAAGAGAAACCTTTTTTGGGGAAGAAACAGAAGCCTATCATTTCTGGGCTTGTCACGCATATAATCCTAGCTACTCATGAGGCTGAAATCTGAGTATGGTAGTTCAAAGCCAGCTTGGGTAGGAAAGTCCAAGAAGCTCCCATCCCCAATTAAACACCCAAAAGCCAGAAGTGGAGCTGTGGCTGAAGAGGTAGAGCACTGGTCTTCAGCAAAAAGCTCAGGAACAGAGGCCTAGGCCCTAAGCTCCAGGACCAGCACACACACAGACACAGAAGCAACTGTACTTAAATGCCCATCTTTAATCCAGGGACCCAGCGGTTCATGCCAGCAATCTTACGTTCCTTAGGAGGCTGTGATCTAAAGACTGTGGTTCAAGCCAGCCTGTACTGATGGTGTGCCCACACCTGAATGTGAACATGAACGAACGAACACACACACACACACACCCATCTTCAGGCAGTGGGAAGCAGAAGCACCTAGTGGATCACCAATCCAGAGTCTGTGAGAGGACTTGGGGGTGGGGAAAGTAACAGAATTCAGTCAGGCTTGTGGGACAAAGTGGGAATGCTGACCACAGGAAAGAGGGGTGCAATGGATGTATCTGCACAGCTAGTTCCATGCTGTGAAGGAACTCTTCACAACTTCTTTCCCCTAAGAAAGTGGTGAGCACCAAATGACAACTGACGTAAGGTGGCCTCCCCAGGAAAATCCGATTTATATGCCAGGAAACAGTGCCAAACTGGCCCATATGACCTCACCTAATCCTAGAACCCCTGCACTACTACCATCTTGCTCTTTTTCAAGAGCAGGCTCTGAAGGAGTTAAAGGTCTTCCACACCCTTGTGGAAAACATGCCAGCTCACTAGTCGGGGTCCCCATGATAGACAGATACCTAGGGGTTGGGAGAAGGGTGTGATGTCCACCCTGCCAGTCTCTGGGGATGGTCTGAGGTCTGTGCCTGAGCTCACCCGGTCTGACACTTCTGAAGGCTCATGCGCGTCCCTTCCACGGGCTACTCCTGACAAATGGTTGGAAACCATCCGTTTTTATAGGTCTCTCCCCTCTGGTGTTTTCTTTGAGTCTACAGGAACCCTCTTCCTGGGGTGCGACCACCTCCCGATGGAGGCGGTCAGCGATCTTCCCAGAGGAGCGGGCCTGGGTTCCAATCCCGCGTGTGACCTTGGCAGCCTCGCCTCCACCTCCCAACCATCAAGTGGGGTATTTTTTTTTCGGGGCGCCTCGTCTAGTTGACTGGAGGAGGGGCAGGGCTGGGGGAAGGCTCTGGGCGCAGTGGCGGAAGTGTCAGCGGTCACCAGGAGCCTCGGACAGCGACCGCCTCTCCCGTCCGCGTCCCGTTTGTTATTGGCTTATTTCTCTCCCCCCCGTCACCTCATCACCCCCCCCACCTCTCCTCGCCTGCACGCGGCGCTGGGATTTGAACCCGGGCCCCGCCGGCCTCGCGTCTGTCCCCGAGGCCGGGGACTGTCCGGGAGCAGCCGGCGCCGGGCCGCGCGGGCCCCGGGCCGGCCCGACCCGACCCAGGCCGCAGGGACGCGCGGCCGAGCGGCGGCCCCCCCTCCGCGGCCCCCGCCGCACCTTCCTCAGCCGCTCCATCAAAAAGCTCTTGTTGCCGCTCGAGTCCAGGTTCCGCTTCCTCAGCTCCGCCCGCAGGTCAATCACCCGGAGGTCGCTGAGCCGCCGCGTCCCGGCCTCCGACGAAGCGGAGCTCAGAGACGCTGCTCCCGCCGCACCCGAGTCTCCCAAACCCGACAGAGTCTCCGCCATTCCAGGGACTCTGACGCCACCGCCCACTTTACAAACAACCGGGCCGGTGGCTTTCTTTTCTTTCTTTTTTTTCCCCCCCTCCCTCTTCTTCTATTTTTTTTTCTTTTTTAAATCTCGGCTCCTAGTACAAAATGGCGCCGCCTGAGAGGGAGCCGCTGCCAGCCTCTCCGGCGCGCCACGCTTTTGCGCAGGCGCAACTGGCGCAAGGACGACGCTCCCGGTCGCTTCTACACATGCGCGGTAAGGAAACGTCCCAGAGCCTTGCGCATGCGTGCTACGCCTTGCCGGCTTTCCGCCCAACCCGGGTGCGACGCATGCGTGCTGCAGTCGGGCGCCTGCGCGTCGTGTGGGGTGGGAGGGGGTGAGCGTGGGGGAGCACGTACGTAGCGGAGGCCCACGAGCGAGCGCGTCTGAGGCGTGGGGACCGTGCGCATGCGTGGCCGCAAAGCGGGACGGGAGGAAGCAAGTGCGTTTTCCTCTTAGGCGGCGCCATTTTGTGCTCAGAAGAGCTCCAGCCGCAGGCGGTGTGGGGCCGAGTGGGTGAGCGGAGACGGAAAAGCCAGGATGGCGGAGACGCTGGCGGGGTCGGGCGACTCGAGTTCGGGTCCGGCCCTTCTGGGGTCGGGCGGCCTGGAGGCCGGGACGCGGCGGCTCAGCGACCTGCGGGTGATTGACCTGCGGGCGGAGCTAAAGAAGCGGAACCTGGACACGGGCGGCAACAAGAGCGTCCTGATGGAGCGGCTCAAGAGGGTGAGGCGTCGGCGCGCGGGGGGCGCGCCCGTCGCCGGGACCCCTCCCCGCACCCGGGGACCCGCTGTGTGACCTTGGCCCGCCAGCCCCCTTCTCGGTGCCTTCCTCCTCTTCCCGGCCTCGGCGTCCGACCCCGTTAGGTATCAGGGGTGGCCTCGAACCTGATCCCGACCTCAGGACCGATGGAGACTCAACACTGTGACCTTGAGCCGTGTGCCTCAGTTTCCTCCGCTGGGGAGACCCGGGGGTGGGGGGGAGGGGGGTGTGTCAAGTCATTTTCGGGGAAAGTGCGCCAGAGGCTGCCCCCCCCTCCCCTTCTTGTGGTCCCGCCTCCCGGCTGGAGGTGAGCCTCCCCCCCACCAGTCTTATGTCTGAGTTGTCACCTTCCATTTGGGTACGTAGGGCTTGTCTCTGTCCAGTGACCAGGACAGGCTGGGCGGAAGGTAGGGACTGCCACCGTTTCTCAGGCAGATCGATAGATCCATACCTGTTGAGTGATCGATCGATAGATAGATCCATACCTGTTGAGTGATCGATCGCTAGATAGATCCATACCTGTTGAGTGAGCGACCAGTTGGCGCCCTTTCTCAAGCTGGTGATCCCCCCCCTGTCAAACTGCTCTGCTGAATCCACCCCAGCCCTTTTTCCCTGGCTACGTCCCCCACCAAATAAAACATTATGAGGCAGAAAAAAACGGGAGTAGAAACGAAGTTTGTCTGAAAGTTAGACAGCCAGGGGGAGCTGAGAAAAAGGCTCTTAGCTATTGACTCAGATACTGGTAGCTGCATATTCTCCCCCCCCCCTTCCTTTTGGATGCTAGAGCTTGAATTCAGGGCCTTAAGCTGCCTTTAGCCTCTTCACTCAAGGCTGGTGCTCTACCACTTGAACCACAACTCCACTTGTAGCTTTTTGTTGCTTATTGGAAATAGTCTCATGGTCTTTCCTGCTCTGGCTGCTTTCGAATCATGATCCTCGGATCTCAGCCTCCTGAGTAGCTAGGATTACAGGTGTGAGCCGCTGGCACTAACCTGGAATTCCTCTTCAGTGGTCCTTTGGGGGGGGGTCTTAGGGGGCTGTGGCATCTGGTTGGGTAACTGCCCTCCTCACTCCAAGGGGAGGCTGCCTCTCCCCTGCACTGGTTGGCTCCCAGGGGTCAAGGTCTTTGATTTCTCAGAGTCCTTATCTCAACTTTCCCAGAGGATGGGTATTGGCTCCACCAGCCACGTCTGCTTTTCCCAAGGTCTTTCAGAAGAGGAGGAGGTGCAGGCTCCAGCAGGGGCTGCCCCTCACCTTCGTCCAGATGCAGTGGGTCCCTGGGCTGCCCACCCTGTTCTAAATCTCCCTCAGCTTGACTAAGTTCAGGCATAGTCATTGCCCTCCCCCTCCCC
>NW_012267280.1:2568188-2593734 GCF_000151885.1 Dipodomys ordii | reverse complement strand
AAAAAAAAAAAAAGGCCACTAGCCAGGCACTGGTTGCTCACGCCTGTAATCCTAGCTACTCAGGAGGCTGAGATCTGCATGTCATGGTTCAAAGCCAGCCAGGGCAGAAAAGTCTTCCTGAGACTCTTCTCTCCAATTAGCCACTCAAAAACTAGAAGCAGAGCTGTGGTTCAAAGTGGTAGAGTATTAGCCTTGAGCAAGGGTTTAGGAACAGTGCCCCATGACCGACACCCCCCCCAAAAAAAATTCTACTTCTATGAAAATGTTAAGTCACCCTTACTCTTTTGGGGTTTACAGGGAATGGAACTCAGGGCTATCTGTTTGGCTTTATCCCCAACCCTGAAAGCATATTTGTGAATTTTTTGGGGGGGTCCAGTCGTGGGGCCTGAACTCTGGGCCTGGGTGCTGTCCCTCAGCTCTTAGCTCAAGGCTAGTGCTCTGCCACGTGAGCCACAGCACCACTTCTGGCTTTTTTCTTTTTGCTTATGTGGTGCTGAGGAATCAAACCCAGGGCCTCATGCATGCAAGGAAAGCGCTCTATCACTGAGCCACCTTCCCAGCCCTATTTGTGAATTTTGGGGGGGGAGGGGGGGCGTGCAGGGAAGCAGGCCTGGCTCTTGAACTCAGGGCCTAGGCACTGCCCCTGAGCTGCTTTTGCTCAAGGCTACCACTCTACCACTTGAGCCACAGAGCCACCTCTGGCTTTTTCTGTGTATATAGTACTGAGGAATGGAATCCAGGGCTTTGTGCATGCTAGGCAAGTACTCTACCACTAAGCCACATTCCCAGCCCTCTTTGTGATTTTTTTTTTTTGTCGTTTGTGGGGCCTGAACTCTGGGCCTGGACGCTGTCCCTCAGTTCTTCAGCTCAAGGCTAGCACTCTACCCCTTGAGCCACATCACCACCTGTGGCTTTTTGCTTAAGTGGTGCTGAGGAATGGAACCCAGGGCCTCATGCATGCAAGGCAAGCACTCTACCACTGAGCCACCTTCCCAGCCCTATTTGTGAATTCTTGTGGGAACAATTCATCCATATAGTTCAATAATCTTAGGTGTGGATCAGGTGCACTGCTGACTCATGCCTGTAATTCTAACTGCTCGGGAGGCTTGAGATCTGAGGATCATAGTTCAGAGCCAAACTGGGCAGGAAAGTCAGTGAGACTCTTATCTCCAATTAACTATCAAAAAGCAAAGTGAATCCTGACTCTGGCTCATGCCTGTAATTCTAGCTAATCAGGAGACTGAGATCTAGGATTATGGTTCAAAGCCAGCTTGGTCAGGAAAGCCTGTGGGACTCTTTAATCGACCACCCATAAAAAAAATACAGAAGTGGAGCTGTGGCTCCAACTAGTAGAGCGATAGCCTTGAGCATAAAAGCTTAAGAACAGGGCCAGACCTTGAGTTCAAGGCCTATGACTGACCAAAAGTGGGGGAGGGGAGATCTTTGATTGCATCTAGTCATTTAGAAGTGTGCGGTTCAGGTTCTGTGCCAATGGTTCACACCTCTGATCCTGACCACCCAGGAGGCTTAGATTGAGAGAATTGTGAGTCATAGCCAGCCAGGCAGAAAAGTCCTTGAGACTCCATCTCTAAAATTACTGATAAAAAGTTAGGTTGGAGGCATGGCTCAGGTGGTAAAGCATCAGCTGATTAAGCAAATGGAATGAGCCCATCAGGCCTTGAGTTCAAACCCAAGTGTAAGGTTCACCACATTACTGCTCAGGATGTCTGCACTATTACCACCACTTGCAGACAAAACACCCCTTAGCTGGGGGTGCTGTTCACTTGAATGGGAGTGCTTGAAATGCTCTTGAGTTTGGGTGGGTGGGTGTGGGTATTTATGGGTTGAAATCAGCTCCTGGACATTGCCTCTGAATTTTTTACTCAAGACTAGTGCTCTACCACTTGTGCCACAACTCTGCTTCCATCTCTTTGGTGGTTAATTGGAAAAAAAGAGTCTCACAGACTTTCCTGCCAGCGCTGGCTTTGAGCCATGACCCTGAGATCTCAGCCTCCTGAGTAGCTGGACCTGTGCCTGGTGCAGTGGTATTCTTATTTTCAGTTGTATGGGGGTGCTGCACAGACATTGCATTTGCTAAGCAAGTATGCAGCTGCTAAGCTTCTGCCTTATGAGAGCAGGATAGAAGCATCTTAGTAGAAGGCCACTGCTGAGTCTGAGGGTTTTTTGTTTTGTTTGTTTGTTGTTGTTGTCAGTAGTGGAGCCTGGGTGCTGTCCCTCAGCTCTTCAGTTCAAGGCTAGCGCTCTACCACTTGAGCCACAGTGCCACTTGCGGCTTTTTCTGCTTATGTGGTGCTGAGGAGTTGGAACCCAGGGCCTCGTGTATGCGAGGCAAGCGCTCTACCACTGAGCCACCTTCCCAGCCCCAGTCTGAGGGTTATTATCCCCTGGGCTATGCTCTGACTGGGCGCCCCTATACAACTGAGGCAGTTTTGCAACATCACCCAGCCCAAGTTGGCCTATTAAGTCCGACCTCCTGCAGCTGCCTCCCAAGGGCTGGAATTGTGGGTGTGGACACCACACATACACCTTTTGTGAATGCAATTTGAGAGTTTGTTTTGATTGGTGATTTTTCCTGTTCTTGAAAACAATAGTTTTTGAAAGGTTGCCAGCCCTGTGACATCTAATGGTATTGACACTGCTTCCTGCCTGACACGTGCTTTGTGGCGTAGTGGTGAGCATTCCATAGGCACTCTTACTAGGTGTTGGTGCCAACCCTGCCAAACAGCTGCTGTGCCACCTATATATGCAAATGTGTCTTCATTTGGTTTCCTTTTGGGTGGCGAGGCTATAAGTACACACACAGTACTGGAAAAAAACATTCTGCCCTTTGAACCACACCTCCAGCACTTTTTGCTAGAGTTGTTTCTCCTGATCAGCTTTGGCACATAGTCGTCTGTATCTGCCGTGTCTCAGCGCTGGGGTGGCAGGCACACACTGCTGCACTAAGTCACTTGTTTTGTGAGGTGGAGTCTTGCTCAGCTCCTGGGCTGGCTCCAGGTAGTTACAGGCTCAGGCACCTTATCCCCCTGTCTTGTTAAGGTCTCAGCAGGCCCGCTTCCCAGGGGGTCCGGGTGTGTCTCTGTGCAGTCTCTCTGCCTTTACAGAAGCCAGCGAGCTTCCCACCCAGGGCGGCCTTGGAGTTTTGGCCTCACAAAAGCAGTTGCTGAGTTGAAGAGTGGTGGGGTGTGGGGTGGTAGGATGTGGTGAAGCACACGGTCCAGGCTGGTTAGGGTGTGTGTGTGGTGGATGGGGCTTTATGTTTGCCAACCGTGCCCTGCGCAGTCCTCTGATGGAAGTGGATGTGGGTGTTGGGCTGTGTGTCCCAGTGTGGAGTGAGGGGGTGACACCCTCAGCCCCGGTGAGCGGTCTGAATGCTTGCACTCATGGGGCTCGCTGCCCTGGCAGAGCTCACCCCTGGCTCTGCGTGAGGTCAAGTGGCTTGTGACAGAAGAACGCCACTTGTAGTTGTCCTTGCCAGACGTGCCTACCAGCGTGGAACTCTGGTCCTCCGTGAGCCGTGTGAGGGCTGAGTGTTACCTGACTGAACAATTACTCTGTAATTAGGACAGAAGGTGGGAGAGGAAGGCACCGAAGACAACGGCCTGGAAGAAGACTCTAGAGATGGGCAGGTAGGCAGGGCACGGGGAAGGAGGTGGCAGTGGCAGCGGTCCCTGCTGAGCTTTGGGGTCACAGCCTCCCTGACTCCCCTCCAGGAGGGCGGTGAAGCGAGCCTGGGGGCCTTGCAGCCCACGGACTTGGTGGACGTGAGCATGTTGGCCAGGCCCAAGGCCGAGCACACCAGGGCTCCCGACGTCGGGGACAGCGGCGGCAGCACCTTCGACTCCTTCTGTGACAGTAAAGAGTACGTGGCTGCGCAGCTGGGACGGCTTCCAGCGCAGCTCCCGGGACACGCTGTAGGTAACTTGGAGCCACGCGGCTGTGGGAGCAGCCGGCCAGGGCTGCTGACTGGGCGCCCAGCCAGGCCCGGCACAGTCGTGTCTAGATCGGGTCCAGGCAGACTGACTTAAACAACCGGGAGAGCTGTTAATGACACCTCCAGTGAGCATTAGCCCTCGCCAGACATAAAAGAGTGGGCGCTGCGGTTTGTGAAGGCTTTCTCTTCAGCAGATAGGGGTAGAGAGAGGAGTCAGAGATGGTTTGTAACTTTGTACAGTGAGGTAGCTGATATTGGCACAGACCAACAGCGGTGTTGTCCTCCGCTCCTGCCCATGTCACCCGTGTCAAGCAGCCACTGGTGACAGTGGCTATACTCAAGTGAATGTAGGAAATACCACCTAGGGCTCAGTCCACGTCCCAGCTCCAGCCACACTGCAGTTGGCCTGGGGCGGCTAGAAGCTGCTTCTCTTCAGAGCAGCTCGGTAGAGGCATCCAGGTCCTGGGTTCAAATCTAGGAGAAAAAGGGTAAGGGTATCAATACTGGGCACGGTCGCATTTGCCTATGATCCCAGGCTGAGGCAGGAGGGTTCCAGGCCAGCCAGGGCTAAAGAAAGAAACCCTGTGTACCCTAGGGTAGAGTGCCTGCCTAGCAGCCACCTACACTGAAGAGGAAAAGGAGAAGACTCACAATCTGGTAAAAAAAAAAAAAACTTTTAAGATGACCAATTCCCCTTTTGTTCAGTAATAATAGAGGATAAGGTTTTGTCAAATGTGTTTTGAATAACGTAGCCTGGCCAGGAGCCAGGGGCTCACACCTGTAATCCTCGGTCGCAGGAGGCTGAGACCTGAGGGTCACAGTTCAAAGCCAGCAGGAAAATCCATGAGACTGTCTCTAACCATTAAAACAAAGAGAGCCAGAAGTGAAGCTGTGGCCCAAAATGGTAGAGATCACCTAGGCCCAGAATTCAAGCCCTAGTACCGGCACCAAACCCTTGCGTGCACGCGTGCGTGAGAGAGGGGTGGGGGGAGCAGGGAGAAAGCGTGTGTGTGTGTGTGCACACATTATCTCCCAAAAGAAAGCACCCACTTGAGTACTGTGGGGGTGGGAACTTGCTGGCATGGAGCTGCACTGTGGTTGCGGGGGGGTGGGGTGGGGAGAGGCAGACCTGGGAGTCCATTTCCTCCCTCCATAGCCAGCACCTGAACCCTGCCGTGGCTTGTGACGGGCACAGCTAGCCATGGTTGTGGGGGTGAAGGGCCCTCTGAAAGTTGCCTAGAGAACAGCAAGGGATCGTGTTGGCCTTGGCGTCCACTCCTGCTCTCCATCAAGTAATGTTGCCCGTCCTTTTTCAGGTGGACGGGCAGGGTTTTGAGAATACCTCGGATGCTTCGCTGCTGCACCTCACCATAACTCCAGTAAGTTCTTTTTCCATGTGCCTTCGTAATGCTGGGAGTGTGGTAGGAACTTGGTTTTCACAGTGTGAAAGAAGCGCATGCGTGTGTGAGTTCATGAATCCCCTTTGGTTACTGAGGCCAAGCCCAAGCTTCAATGCAAGATTATCTCCTGCTGCCCTACAGAAGCATGCCCTCCTCCCCCCCAGCTAGCTAAAAGTGGCGCGTTCCACCATTCTCTTCCCGAATGTCAGGCCTCCACAAGAGCCTTTGACACACTCACACCTGTCCACAGAAATGATGCCTGGGGCATTGATGCTGTGGGCAACGGGCACAGTGCATAGCAGGGTGGAGAATGTAGTCCAGAGCCTGTAGCGAAGTGTCACAGGACTTGCAGAAGTACCTGGAAGGTTCTCAGAAGAACCTGTGGCCTGGTGTGGCATGGAGTGCAGTGGAAAGGATGGGGTGAAGCCCAAGACAAAGGGGCAGCAACTGGAGAACAGGCTGCCCTGCTGCCACCCAGCAGGAAACCTCGCGAGGCCTCCTGGGGGTGGAGGGAAAGGTCTTAGGTCTACCTAGCCAGTGGGCTTGGGAAAATGGCTTTCTTCTCCAACTGGCTGTGATGGAAGTTACCAGGGACCTGTGCAGCTCCTAGAAGGGTCTGCTCAGTGGAAGCATTCGGGCATCATGCCAACTTAGGATGCCCCAGGAGCTGGTGGTGTGCCCACGCCTGGGGCTGTCAGAGTGGAAGGGGTAGAAAGCGGTCCCACCGCTGCACATGAACTATGATCTGCTGCTTTCTTCTCTTTCACAGGATGCTGAGGAGCCGCCCCTGGAGCCAGGTACTGATCATGGCCATGCGGCATTGGGGTTGGGAAGGTTGAAATCGGTGTATCTATTTTAAATAAGCTGTGTTGTGGTCTCGTCCTTGACCCTAGTGGTGGACAGAGCAGACCATGAGAGGGTCAGAGATTGGAAACCCATTCGTATCACCAGATCTGTGCAAGTACTGCTCTGGCCCTGAGCCGGGCGCACTGGTCACGCGTGCTGGTGTGCACCCCTGACCACGTGGCGGGCCACATTAGTCCCTCAGCCCTCAGTGCTGCCACACATCAAACAGATCTTGTGATATGGCGCTGCAGTACTTGTCACTGAGGCAGGTGAGGCAGGTTAAGGCTGGCGCCAGGGCCCTTAATCAGCAAGGGACTGGATCCCAGAAGAAGAAGCCGAATCTCCCCACGCCAACTCCCAACGTACTGTGCCCCTCCGGACTGCATTTGTCTCCTGCCGACAGAAGAGCTGCTCTGTCTCACTGCACTGACCGCCACCCCCTCCACAAAGGAAGAACTTGCCCTTGGAGCATGCACCCCACACCTGCACACTGGGAAGAAGTGGGAAGACCCATCCTTGACAATCCTTGAAGACTCCTGAGAAGCAGCCCCGTGCTTTAGCCTTTAGGCTGGGGGTCTTTCCTTTCCCCATAACATAGCCTAGCGCAGCCTAGCGGCCGGTGGCAGCAAGCGCAGATAGTGTACAGTGTCACTGTGTGCACCGCGGGTTTTCCAATCTCTGTGTAGCTAGCGGTTCTCTTGGTGTTAGTGTGGCAGCCGTGCCCGTTCCGCATTTGTGATTGCTTTATTTCCCTGGTAATTAAACCTTGTGCCATTCTATTCCTGTTAAATCCGTAGAAAATGAGAAAATACTCGACATTTTGGGGGAAACTTGTAAATCTGAGCCAGTAAAAGAAGAAGGTTCCGAGCTGGAGCAGCCATTTGCACAGGATACAAGTAGCGTGGGGCCAGACAGAAAGCTGGCGGAGGAAGAGGACCTTTTTGGCAGCGCCCATCCGGAAGAGGAGGAGGAGGAGGAAGAGCTTGAGGAGGAGGAGGAGGAGGAGGAGGGAGATTTAGCAGTGGCCCACGAGTCACCGCGCGCTCAGTGGAGCGAGGCAGACACCCTGTTAGCGGTAGTGAAAAGGGAGCCCGTGGAGCAGACAGGAGGCGAAGGCGCGAGGACGGACTGTGAGCCTGTAGGGCAGGAGAAGCCAGTTGAGCAGAGTAGCGCAGCCCCCGAGCTGGCGGAGGCCTGTAGCCAGGAACTGGCAGAAGCGCCCACGGAAGCCCCGAGCCCCGAGCCCAGAGATAGCAAAGAAGACGTGAAGAAGTTTGAGTTTGAAGCTTGTAATGAAGTCCCTCCGGCTCCTAAAGAGTCCTCAACCAGTGAGGGCGCTGATCAGAAAATGAGGTTTGTTGTTTCTCAGTTTTAGACCAGACGCTATCTCCTTTTCATTGGTCATTTAATGATGACACGCATAAAGCTGTTGGTTCTCTGTCCGCAGTTGGCCAGCCACACTGCTGAAATTCTAGATTACTTCCAAACGATGTTTTATTTGTGCATTTTTGATGGGCGATTTCATTCTTTTTCCATTCCCAACCTGCTATGGTTGTGTTCCTAAATTGGTAATTGTTATCTTCAGCTTAATCAAATCTACTTTCATGAATCTGACATTGCATTTTTGGGGTCAGATTTTCCAATAGAAACTTGCAAAGGTGTCTGTCGAAATTTTATTTCAGACTAATTTTCTGGTAGGTATTCAGTTTTAGCTCATAAATCATAACTTTTAATTTAGTTCCCTTTCTTCTTTTTTCATGCGTGAATAACGTCAACTTTTGTTTCTAGCTTTTTTAAGGAAGAAAAAGATATAAAGCCAATCATTAAGGAGGAGAAAGGTAGGGTTCCCCTTGAGTAGCGAGGGGCTGGGGAGGCGGGGCCTCAGGTGTCCCCCTGTGAGCCAGTCACATCTGCCCCACGTGCTGTGTGAGCCACGTGGGCTCCTGAGAAGTCTCAGTGATCAGATGTTTCAGCCAGGCTCCCTTGGGGACATTTAGTGACAGCAGTCTAGCACAGGCCACCTCTGGCCACTTCCAGCTAACCCCTGCGCAGCCACACTGCTGTTCTGCTGGAGTGCAGAGCATCACCAGTCTTCCAGTGGGCTTACAAAGGTGGAGGTATGGCCTGGGGAGCACTTGCTGGGCATGCTCCAGGCCCTGGACCCCATCCCCAGCTTCTGCTGTGCACCCTCCTTGTCCCTACCCCTGTGCTGACAGAAGTGAAGGCAGAAGGGGGGGGAGGGCAAGACGGGCTGAGTAGGGGGGCTTCTGTGACGTCGTGTCTCCATCTCACGCTGAAGTGTCCTTACCTCCCTTCCAGCAGGCCGCATGAGCAGCAGTTCTGGACGCAACCTGTGGGTCAGTGGGCTGTCCTCTTCCACACGTGCCACAGACCTAAAGAACCTTTTCAGCAAATATGGGAAGGTATGTGTTCCACAAAGAGCCTTGAGCTTAGTTCTTGCTGTCAGTTTCATAGGATCTTACCGGGCGGAGCAGGCCGGGCTTGCTGGCCTGGAGCAAACTGGTGACGTCACGATGGCCGCCAGCATGACCTGTGTCCCCGCTGCTCAGTGGGTACAGATGTGTAGTGCTGCTGCTGGGGCCTGTGGCTCTGACTTGTGTGAACACACAGCCTCTGTGAATGCAAACACAGGCTGGCAGGCCCAGCCCCGTTCTGCCTGTGTGGGCACACGCGGCTTTTCTGTGGTGGCAGCATAGGTGCATAGTTGACAGATGCAGTGCGGTAGCATTGGAAGTGAATCGCCCGTGTACTGCTCACTCACCTCGCAAGGGGAGAGCTTGGTGGTTTCAAAGCTTGTGTAGGAACTGGACGGAATGGGCAGTCCAGCTCCGTGCTAACCTGGAGTTAGCAGTGCTGCCTGATGACGACACACCGTGCTCCGTGCGGGGGCCTGGCCCCCAGGGGAAGGCTCTGGCTTCTAGGTGTTGGGAAAGTGGGGCTCCAGCCTGTCTGTTGCTCAGGTGTGCTCCTACGCCAGTCCCCAGGAGAGTTAATTGTCACTTGTGCTGAGCAATTACCTGTTGATGTGTTGAGCAGGACTAACATGGCGTCGTCCGACAAATAGCCTAGGATCAGTGGCTCCAGACCCGCGTCGGGCTGAGACAGCGGGGCTGGGGCGGCCCTGGCTGTTGGGAAGCCACTGGGCAGTCTCACCTCAGCAACAGGTTCCTTGCCCAGGAACTGGTGTTTGGAGGAGGCTCAGGGCTGTAGATGAGGACATATGGGTGCTCTGAGAAGCTGTGCCCCGTGGACAGCGGGGGATGGTGAGGTGTGTGGGCACGCTCTTTGGGTGTTGTTTCTCGCCTGAAGTGCTGCCTTCATGAGGATGGTTGGTTGACGTGGGCTGTTCCCTGAGCCCCCTGTCAACCCAGGGCCCAGCCTCCCCACACCCGCTGCTGCTCCGCTCCACTCTGCTTTGCTCTTTGTGCCCAAGGGACATTGGTGCTCAGGGTTGGGCCTGTTCATTTCCTTCTTTGGTCCACATTTGTCATTCCTTGGGTGCTGAGCCTTGGGTGCCTGTGGCATGTTTGGCGTCACCCTGTCTCACCGATCCAGTAGACTGATTGTGTGTGCGCAGGCAGCTCTCGGCTCATTCACGGACAGCGTGGTGCCCTGCCCCTCCCCCAGTCTTTGGGAAGCCCTGCCATCCTTTTCTTTCTGTGAGTGTCTCAATGCATTGCTGCTGTATTCTGGGCTGAGCACTGGTTGCCTTCAGTTCTGGCCCGGGCACCTTGGCCTGTGGCTCTCCCTCCACGTCCCCGGGCCTCTGCAGCCCTGCTTTTCCTGCCGCCCTGCCTTCGGCACTTGCTTTGAGTCTCTTGTCTCTTTTGAGACAGGAACTGGCTCTGAAGCCCAGGCTGGTCTCCAGGTCACCATCCTCCTGTCGCCACCCCCTGAGGGCTGTTTGGATCTTTCCCACTCTCTTCCCTCCCTCCCCAGCCATGCTTTTCTGCAGTGTACCTCTAGCCTGGTTTAGGCTGCCATCCAGCCATCTTTCCTTCCCCAGGGTAGTCCTTCCTCCTTTTTCTCTGTGCCCAATGGGAGGGGCTCTCCCCACCCCATCCTCACAGCTTTAGTGGTGTGGCTCCCTCCTATTCCTGTGAGCACCCAAGTGTTTCCTGGGACACAGCCAGGTGCCAAGGGTGAAGCCTGTACCTCAGAAAGGCTCTGAAACTCCAGGACAGATCCTTCCGAACCCCATGAATGGCCAGTTCTTCATCTGTGCTATAGCCTAGAGTTTCCCAGGGGCCCTATGCCTCTGCTTCTCTTGGTCTGTGCCCTATTCTGTCACAGTCTCACCCCAGGTGGAACCTACCTTAGTTTCCTCTCCCTTCCCATGGCCTAGGGTCTCAGGCAGGAGGCAGAAGCAAGCATAGGGCTCAGTTGGGGCTGTGGTGCTGAGCCAGTCTGGTATCGAGCATGCAAACCTGGCAGTGTCCACCCTCCCTTCAGGTCTTCCTTATGTCAGCCCACAGCTCTCTGTGGGTGCTGCTTACTCAGAAAAAGAGTGAGTGCCCTTTTTCTTTGAGGTCGTCGGGGCCAAGGTGGTGACCAACGCCCGCAGTCCTGGGGCGCGGTGCTATGGGTTTGTCACCATGGCGACTTCTGATGAAGCAACCAGGTGTATTGGCCATCTGCACCGGACCGAGCTGCATGGGAGAATGATCTCCGTGGAGAAGGTGAGGGGCTGCCCGTCCCTGCAGACACAGGGCACCCTCCAGCCAGCAGCCCTGCTCTAAACCCCACTGTCCCATTGCTGTCTCTGACGGTCTAGGCCAAAAACGAAGCTGCAGGCAAGAAGCTGTCAGAGCGGAAGGAGTGTGAGGTGAAGAAGGAGCGGCTCCCCAGTGCTGATCGGCACCACCCCGTGGAGATCAAAGTGGAGAAGTAAGCTGACGCCTGTCATCCTAGCCACTCAGGAGGCTGAGATCCTGAAGATTGAGGTTGGCAGGGATGTCCAGGAGACTCTTATCTCCAATTAACCATCAGAAAGCCAGAAGTGACACCGTGGCTCAAAGTGGTAGAGCGCTAGCCTTGAGCAAAAGAGCTCAGGGACAGCACCCAGGCCCCATGACTGACAAACAAAAACGGGCTCCCTCCCCTGGGCAGGGGGCTCTTTAGTGCTCAGCTTCCTGCTTGTGCACACCGCCATGTCCTCCTGACCTCAGAAATCGAGCTCGCTCTCACACTGCCAGGCCGTGGGTCTGTCCACCAGCAGCTCAGTTCGCACTGTATCTGACAGATGTCACTGTGCGACTCGATGTTGATGTGAGAAATTGAAAGCGCCTAGGCATGCTTCGTTCCTTCCGTGCTTGGGGACCGTGGCACAGTGGCACAGGAACCTGGGGTCTTTGGCACTGTTTTTGTAAAGGCCAAAGATTTCTGTCCTCAACACAAACAGAAATGAGCACAGATCTTCCAAATCAGGCCTGTCTGGCTCTGCTTTCATCTCCTCGGGCTGTGGTCTGAGCAGGTGGGCTCTGGTGGTGTAACTGGCAGTGCTCCGAAAGCCAACTACCATCGTGACGGGCTGCCAGGTCCATCCCGTCCACGCTCTGCTGAGAGGGCCTCGGTCTCACCATCCGTCCACTAATGGGAAATCTTAAAACCTCTCTGTTTATTGTCATGCTATTGTCAGGTTTTAAGGATGTGATTTCCAAGCCAGCTGTAGTAGCTGCCTCCTGAAATCTGAGCTACCCAGGAAGTGGCAAGTGGGAAGATCCAGGGTTGAGGCCAGACTGGGCAAAGTGATCAAGACCCTATCTCAACAAGCAAGCTGAGTGTCCTGGGGTGCCCCTGTAGTTCTTGCTATGCAAAAGGCATAGGTAGGATTGTGATTGGTCCAGGCCGGCCCTAGGCAAAAACAACAGAGCTTTCCTGAAACAACTGAACGGGAAAAAGCTGGGGGCTTGGCTCAGTTTTAGAGCACGTCTTGCTGGACAACATCACCAGGAGCTGGAAAGGGGTATGGAAAGGTGTGCTTTCCAGTCTTCCTCAGAGTCATTGGAATTGTTCAACCCTAGCACAGCGGGTGCTACAGAGCGTAGGGTGCTCAGGCAGCTGTTTGGGACAGCTTGATTGATCCTGGGACCCATCTAGCCATGGACTGTGTGACCTCCCAGAGCTGGTGTTTTGCACGCAGTGTGCTCTGCACTGTGGGCCAGCGGGCAGCCTGTGAGGCTATGCACTGTGTAGGAGGAGACGCAGCCCCATCAGCCAGTGGCCTTCACCGCCCAGGCAGCCAAACGCCTCCTTGTGCGATTAGGCAAGTTTCCTTTGGCGCGTGCTCGCTCACTCGCGCTCCCTCCCCCCCTCTAATTGTACCCAGTGTTTTCTTTGTGATATTTCTATATGGACATAGAAAGCAATTTCCTTTTTTTTCCCCACCTTTATTAGCCTTCTCTTTCATTTTAAGAAAATCTGTGTCTTTTACTTGCTGTATGAAACAAAGGCTTGATTGGTCTTCGTGAGGAGTGGGGGATTTGCTGTTTGTGTCATGGTGCTGAGGACAGAACTCAGGGCCTGGTAGTTCTTTTTTTTGGTCGGTCATGGGGCTTGAACTCTAGGCTTGGGTGCTGTCCCTGTGCTCTTCAGCTCAAAGTAAGCGCTCTGCCATTTGAGCCACAGCTCCACTTCCGGTTTTCGAGTGGTTTATTAGAGATAAGAGTCTCACGGAGTTTGCTGCCCAGGCTGGCTTTGAACCTCGATCCTCAGATCTCAGCCTCCTGAGTAGCTAGGATTACAGGTGTGAGCCACCGGCACCTAGCAAGGGCCTGTAGTTCTTACACTCATCTAAATCCTCAACCTGAATATAGGTTTGTTTTTGTTTTGGGAGGGGTATTTTTTGCCAGCCTAGGGGCTTGAACTCAGCATCTGGGCACTGCCCCTGAGCTTCTTTTGCTCAAGGCTCACACTCTACCACTTGAGCCACAAAGCCACTTCCGGCCTTTTCTGTTTATGTGGTACTGAGGAGTCGAACCCAGGGCTTCATGCATGTTGGGCAAGCACTCTACCACTGAGCCACGTTCCCAGCCCCTGAGGAAGGTTTTTTTATAGTTGGTGTTTTGGATTTTTTTTTTTTTTTGGTTGGTCGTGGGGCTTGAACTCTGAGCCTGGGCGCAGTCCCTGAGCTCTTCAGCTCAAGGCTAGCAGCTACTCTACCTCTTGAGCCACAGCGCCACTTCGGGTTTTCTGCTGGTTTATTGGAGATAAGAGTCTCACAGACTTTCTGCCTGGGCTGGCATTGAACCATGATCCTCAGATCTCAGCCTCCTGGGTAGCTAGGATTACAGGCGTATGTGCCACTAAACTTGGGAAGCACACAAGTCAAGCTGAGTCCCACAGTTTTTCCCTGTTTTATTGGTTTGTTTTCCTTATTGTCCGAGACATCTTTCTGTATATCCTGGAGTGGCATCAAACTCCTGATTTCTCTGTCAGTGCTGGGATTATAGGCATACACCACCATTCCTAGCAGTGTTTCTTCTCTTGTTTTCTTAATAAGAAAAATCCTTTTTTGCCTGATAATGATGTGGCTAGCCTGCAGTACCTGAAAGTCTGAAACAAGTTTGCAAGTTGAAGGCCAGCCTGTGCTACATAGTTGAAGCCCTGTCTCAAAAGAACAGACGAGCAAAAGTGTGCTGAGGAGGGGAAGCTTCCAGTCCCTGCTTGTAACCTCGCAGTGGCCTCAGCCAGCAGGGGCGAGGAGCGAGAGCTGGCGTTCCTCGCTTGCTTCTGGGGGGTTGGACTCATGTTGGGGCTGCTCCTGCCAGAATCTAGGGGACCAGCCTTTGATAAGCTGTGTTTTCAAATAGAATTGTCATCAAGAAGGAAGACAAAGTTGAGAAAAAGGAGGAAAAAAAGCCTGAAGACATTAAAAAGGAAGAGAACGAGCAAGATGAGCTGAAGCCAGGCCCTCCCAGTCCACCTCGAGTCGCCAAGTCAGGTAAGTCGGCTCTGAGCTCTCGGGATGTGGGGCAGCCTGGTAAGGGCCCCGGACAGGCCGCGTGCGGAAGGATTCAGGGCAGCGAGCTATTGTGACCTGGATGAGTGTTTCCTCATGGGGAGAGGCTGGGCGGCGTCCATGAGGAGCTGAGGGCCATGGATTGTATGGCCTGGGCCCCTGCCTCCAGCGCTGGCATTTTCCAGAGCATGTCCCTCTGGTTCCTTGTGAAGCAACTCCATCTTGAGTCTGTCAGCTAGACACAGTCACTGTATGGTGGAGGCAGCCAGCGGGGGCTGGGGCGGGCTTGCTTAGCCAGCAGTTCAGAGTTAACCTCGCTGGAGTGCCTAGCAGCTCCCATTGACGGCTGTGGTACCATTGTATCTGTGTGGGGCTCGGGGTGGGGTATGGCAGGACTTCCCCACCTCACCCCAAGAAGAAACAAAGCCTGGTGGGGGTGATTGGAGTCGCCTCCAAAGGCTGGCAGGAAAGCTGGGCCCTGGGGGCTCACGTCTGTAATCCTAGCTACTCAGGAGGCTGAGGATCGTGGTTCAAAGCCAGCTCAGGCAGGAAAGTCCATGAGACTTTTATCTCCAGTAAACCACCAGAAAACTGGAAGTGGCTCTGTGGCTCAACTCATAGAGCGAGCACTAGCCTTGAGCTGAAGAGCTTAGGAACAGCATCCAGGCTAGAGTTCAAGCCCCAGGACTGACAAAAACAACAAAAAAAGCTGGCTGGCAGGAAGATGAGGGGCAAGTTGTGGAGGTTGGCGGAAGAAAGCCTCATGGCATGGGATTAAGTCCAGGCCAGTGACCTGGCTCAGCGCCGTTCTGCCAGGCTTCAAGGCCTCAGCTCTGCCCCGGCCCTGGTGCTTATCACCACTGCGCTTTGTCTCTAAGGAAGCCGAGTTGCAGAGCGCACTGTGATGATGGACAGGTCAAGAGGCGAGCCCATCATTAGCGTGAAGACTGCAAGCAGGTCCAAAGAGAGAGTGAGTACCCAGTGCCGCCCTACCTACCTGCTGTGTCCTTGGAAACCCTAGCAAGGTCTGCCGTTAGCGGGCCAGGACCGGACACGCTCAGTTGTCACTTCATTCATACGAAGCCATGCAATAAATGCCCAAGACAAAGCCCCTGTCCTGTGTTTACGCTCCGGGCAGGGCTGGTCCCAGCAGCTGCCTGCCTAGCGCTTCCTTAGTGTAGTAGCCCTTTGTTTGCTCTGCTATTTCTTTCCTAGGTTTTTCGGGTTTTTTTATTTTGTTTCGTCATTTGTCAACATTGAACTCCGGGGCCTGAATGCTGTCCCTGAGCTTTTTTGTTCAAGGCTAACACTCTACCACATTGAGCCACAGCACCATTTCCAGTTTTCTGGTGGTTCATTGGAGATAAGAGTCTCAGACTTTCCTGCCCAGGCTGGCTTTGAACCTCAATCCTTAAATCTCAGCCTTCTGAGTAGCTATGATTGCAGGCGTGAGTCACCAGCGCCCGGCTTCTTTGTGTTAAGTTAGTGATGATCAAGGAAGAGCCCCACTCGCGTGAGCACGGGAGGAACAGGCACGGGAGGAGCAGGCAGGGCTCTCATCAGCCTCCTGCCCACAAAGCCCCTCCCCCGTGGGCTCAGGCGGCGGTGTGAGCCGAATGTGCAGGGCAGGATGGGGAGCTGGGGGCCCTGGAGCCTCGCCCACGCAGCGTTGGCCACCATGACAGTGGGGAGCTCTGTGTTCCCGTGGGAAATGCGTCTGGAAGGGCTTTACACGTGGCTCTACCTTTCCCTGCACCTTTTCTGTTTTGAAATGGAGAGCCAAGAAGCCAGGCTCGTGGCTGTGTTGGCCTCGGTGGAACTCGGTCCCTGAGTACCGGTCACCTCTGGCCTCTCCCTGGTGGCCCACCAGGGCTGTGAGCACTTAGGGCCATTCCCCAACTGTGTGTCTCTTTACCTTGTTATAGGTGTAAGACATCGCCCTTCCATTTGGCCCACCTTCTTTGGGGTTACTGTGGCTTTTTGTTGTGGTTGTTCATCCTGTACGAGTGGTTGAACTCTGAACTCCTGCTCTCGTGTGGCATTTTTGCCAAGCTGCTTGAGCCATCCTTCCAGCCCCAAACAGTCACTTCTTTTAGGTTTCCATAGCGACAAGGAAGAGAAATCCATGTCACCATGTCCATACAGATGCAGACTCACAGTCTGCCAGGACTGGTTTGGAACCAAAATCCTCCCAAATCTAGCCCCAGACTCCTGGGATAGTAGACATGCACTACTGCATCCAGCTATGGATTGAGAATGGGTCTCATGGCCTGTTCTGCCTGGGCTATCTCAGCTCCCCAGTGGATGGAATTACAGGCCTGAGCTATATGCTCACAATGTCAAAAGATTGTAGTAAGAAAATCAGTGAAGACCCCTGATGAGGAGAGCCTGGGTCTGTGCATTGGCAGACAGCTTTTTAGAACACCTCAGAAGTAGCTGAGTGTTGATGGCTCACACCTGTAATCCTAGCTACTAAGGAGGTTGAGATCTGAGGATTGTGGTTGAAAAGTCAGCCCAGGCAGGAAAGTTGGTGAGACTCTTATCTCCAATTAACCACCAGAAAACTGAAAGTGGCGCTGTGGCTCAGTGGTAGAGCACTAGGCTTGAGCTGAAGAGCTCAGGGACAGCGCCCAGGCCAAAAGTGAGCATTGGCCAGAAATAGAATACTCGAGAGTTGAGGATTCAGATTTGTTCCTTGTTGGGAGTCCTGTTTGGCATTAGTGATCATATCCAGTGCTAGATACCAGTGGTTCACACCTGTAATCCTTGTTAGTCTAGAAGCTGAGACCTGAGGAGCATGGTTCATAACAAGCCCAGGCAAGAAAGGCCATGAGAAGCTTATCTCTAATTAACAGCCAAATATCCAAAAGTGAACTGGCTCAAGTGGTAGAGTGACAGCCTTAAGCACGAAAGCTCAGAGACAGTGTCCAGGCCCTGGGTTCCAGTCCCAGAACTGCCCCCCCACACACACACACACACAAAATTACAGCCAGTTTGATTTGAGGGTTGGCTATGGCCTAAGCCAGTCATTGCGTAGTGAAACCCAGTTTCTTGGCTGGTTCCACTGCTGCCCCCTTGTGGGCTGTGACTTGTGTGGATGCTGCTGCAGCTGGTGTTTTTGTGTGCCCCCTTGTGCGTGGGGCAAGCAAGTTGCTGCATTTTAGTAGTGAGTTCAGACATGGAGGGAGCCTGGGTCTCTGCTGTGCAGACAGGGACAGAGGTGGGATTGCGACTCCATGGTCGCACTATGCAGCTGAGGCCTCCTGAGCTCTGCTTGCCCTCCACCTCAGCCTGCTGGGATTACAGGCTGTGCCACCAGGTTGGTTCTATGAGGATGCATATTGGACAGGAGTATTCCTCTCCAGTATGCGTCATTTCTTCATGAACACTTTGGGAGGCTAACGCAGGAGGACCGTGAGTGACAGTTCAGCCCAGGTGACATAGCTGAGGCCCTTTTTAAAGTGTTTAGGCTCTTGTCACCCTGCCATCTTGTAAACAGAGCTCCAAGAGTCAGGATCGTAAGTCAGAAAGCAAAGAGAAGAGAGACATCCTCTCCTTCGACAAGATCAAGGAGCAGCGGGAGCGAGAGCGCCAGAGACAGCGGGAGCGGGAGATCCGGGAGACGGAGCGGCGGCGGTGAGCACCTTGGCCTGGAGTTTGGGGATCTGGGGGGGGGGCTGTCCTTCCCAGCTGCAGGCACCGCCACATCTGTGGGGCACAAGCACAGGCCATCCTGTTCTGGGTTTGCGCAGGGTCACAAAATGCACTGTCCAAGCTGTGGCTTTGGTGGTATGGAGTCCTAGGGGTTCCCGCCCCAAGCTGCCTCAGTTTACCAGGAAGCTGAGCCAGAGCTGGGCACCTCTCCTACAGTGCCAGGTGTGCCAGCCTTGCCTCCCTGCAGCTGTAGGGTCCCCTTTCCCTCATCACCTCTCAGATGCTGCAGGGAGAGCCGCAGCAGAGCCCAGCGGAGCCCGTTGCTGCTGCCGAGACCTTGTGCGGGGAAAATTCTCACTGCCAGCCTAGGGCAGGACTTGGGGTGCACCTGCGCCCCAGTCCCTCATCCCGGGCTGGGCCCATGGGCAGCAGACACCCTGCCATGCCGTAGGTCTTGCAAGCTGACGGTTGTCAGTGAGCGGCCCTGGGGCCAGGCTGGACTTGGGGAACGTGGGGTAGCGCCAGCTCACTGAGCTCACAGCCCTGGCCCGTCCTCTGGCAGGGAGCGGGAGCAGCGGGAGCGGGAGCAGCGGCTGGAGGCCATCCAGGAGCGCAAGGAGAAGGCGCGGCTGCAGCGGGAGCGGCTGCAGCTCGAGTGCCAGCGGCAGCGCCTGGAGCGCGAACGCATGGAGCGCGAGCGGCTGGAGCGGGAGCGCATGCGTGTGGAGCGCGAGCGCCGCAAAGAGCAGGAGCGCATCCACCGCGAGCGGGAGGAGCTGCGGAGGCAGCAGGAGCAGTTACGGGTTGAGCAGGAGCGGCGCGCGCTGCGGCGGCCCTACGACCTGGAAGCCCGGTAAGTGCTGCTGAGCAAGACTTGGGCCCGGCTGCCTGCACGCCTGCGTGCCTCGCGCCTGCGCGTGCTCATGTGCCTGCTTACTGGTGCTTAACTCAGGGCCTGGGTACTGTCCTTTAGTTTTATTGCTCAAGGCTGTTGCTCAACCCCTTGAGCCACAGCTTCTCTGGGTTTTTGGTGCTTAATTGGAGACAAGAGTCTCAGACTCCTCTTCCTGTCCTAGATTTGAACTGCAGTTCTCAGATGTCAGTCTGCTTAACAGGATTGCAGGCATTAGCCACAGCGTCCAGCTGAGGCTCTGTCTTTCTGTCCTTCCCCTGTTTGCCCCATGGGTCCTGACTGCATCTCCCAGATGCACCGGTTTGGCACAAGCGCTCTGGCCGCCTGTGGCATGCTTGGGTAGACCAGAGGCGGAGAACATGGGCCTTGGCGGAGGCGGCGGCCCCCTCTGTGCAGAAAGTAGGTTTATGGGTCTCCAGCTTCCCTAGCTGCTAATTGGCAGTAGCCATCCTCCCCTCCCCATGAGCCTTGTTTTCTGCTGCAAGTGGGGAGGATGGCAGTTGGGCGCCTTCCTTCCTGAGCTCTATGTAGTTCACCAGCGCTGCTCTAATTCTCCCCGCTTAACAAAACCCATGGGGAGGGCAGGTGGCACCGCGGCGGCCACGCGCACCGCAGGGCAGGAGGAACGGCCGTTCCTTCCCCGCACCTCTGCTCGCAGGCAGGGAGCGGCCGCGGGAGAACATTTGCTCACAGCAGTCTTTTCCTCTTGGCAGTTCAGGGGGTTTTAATTCATCAAATCAAAGTGATAATGATGGGATGTAGAGATTAGCCCAGCAGGATGTTTGAAATGATCCTGGGTCTGGAGAGGACCCCTCCCCCTCCACTGTGTCCCCCCTTCCGCTGTGTCCCCCCCACCACGTTTCCCCCTCATTCTGTTCCATCCCTCATCCACATCTCTCTACAACAAAACCAGGAGAGATGACGCCTACTGGCCTGAAGGCAAGCGCGCGGCCATGGAGGACAGGTACCGCCCAGGCTTCCCCCGGCCCGACCACCGCTTCCACGACTTTGACCACTGTGACCGCGGCCAGTACCAGGACCACGCTGCAGACAGGTCAGCGGGCCACCCTCCCGCCGTCCGGCTCGCGTCCCCGCCCACACAGGTGCTGCAGCGCTGCCCGGTGGCAGCAGGTGTGGTGTGGTCCCCAGGGAGTCCTGGAGGGTCAGCCAGCGGGGCTGTGCGGGGCTCTGGGCCGTGGCCTGGCCGGCACTGGTCACAGTCCATCGCGGTTCTGCGGGAGGCTGTGGGGTGAGGCCAGCTAGGGCAGGCCCTAGTGGGGGCCACGTGGTTTGTCAGCAGGCAGCCCTGCGTTGGCATGTGAGGGAGGGCTCCTGTCTTGCCGCTCACCTGGCCTGCCTGTATGGAAGACCTGGGGCAGGGGGCAGCGGAGCCAGTGGGAGGTTGGTGACAGAGGCCACAGTCATCTGGGCCTCTTGTAGCCCCACCAAGGACTTCTCCCTGGATCTTCTCCCAGGGCCGGGTGCTGGGCTAGGGCTGCGGCTCAGCTCCATCTTCTTCTTGCTGCAGGAGGGACACGTCAAGGCCGGTGATGGGAGAGCGGGACGGGCAGGTGAGGACGGGTCCTGCGTGGGGAGGCTTTCGGTCAGGAGCCCATCAGGCCCCGTGCCCAGACGGCAGCCATGAAGGGCCTGCTTTCCGAAGGTGGAGCTGAATGCCCACCTGACCGACATGCCAGCCATGCAGCTCCTGTTCTAAGGAGAGCTGCTGTGCCTGCCCCCAGGCCCAGAGCCAGGCCAGTGTCCTCTGATGATGCGGCTGGGCCTGTGAAGGGCGGCAGAGGAAGGAGCCTGAACCTGTCCTGCTCCAGGCACAGCGAGGGGGTTGCCAGTGAGGCGGGCGGGCCGCTGGCGCTCATGCAGTCCTCGGGTCCGGAGGCGGGCAGCCTGCCTGGCTCTGCCCAGGCCTCAAGAGGACAGGGATACAGTTCTGGTGACATCCTGTCCCTCCCTGCCTTCCAGCACTACTCAGATGACCGCCATGTCCACGGAGGACCAGAGCGCCATGGCCGAGACTCCCGCCACACCTGGGGAGGCTATGGTTCTGACAAGAGGATGAGTGAAGGCCGGGGGCCACCCCCACCCCCGAGGTGAGTGGCTGCCCAGGCTTCTGGGGGTCCTGCACCTGTTGCCCCAACTCAGAAGGCAGGAGGCTCTTCCCTGTGGGCTTTTCCCCAAACTCCAGCCCGCTCAGCACGGAAGGGCCCCAGTGTCTGTGACATAGTCCCTGCTGTCGGGGCTGGCCTTGGGCAGCATGGGTCATAGGCACCGGAGCAGCGCCCGCTGCCCACACAGCACGGGCTCTGGCCACCTTGGGCTGGCTGGCAAGGGTCTCTGAGCCACCTGCACGGCCTTGAGCCTTCCCTCTGTCACTCCCTCCCCTGCTGGGGGAAGGGAGAGCCCGGCCTCAGCCGTGACCTGGAGCCGTGCGGGGGTAAACCCTGCACCCCAGCTCCCACCCGCTAATGCTCCTTTCTTCTTGGGTTTCTCCTGTGTGTGTGCGTGTGCGCATGCACCAAGGATGGAGCCCAGGGCCTCTGCATATTGGGCAAGTGCACACCCAGCCCTTGAGCCTCATGCTCTCACTCAGCTGAAGACTTAGGGCTGATGCCCTACCACTTGATACATACCTCCAGGCCAGCTTCTTTCGTTGTTGTTGTTGTTATTGTTATTGGAGATCAGGGTCTCACGGCTTTTCTGCCTGGGCTGGCTTTGAACTGTAATCCTCAGATCTTAGCCTCCTGGGTTGCTGGGAGTACAGGTGTGAGCCACTGGCGCCCGGCTGGCCGTGTGGCTGGGGCTGCTGGAAGTGCCGCGCCGGCCTCGGGGCTGCGGCCGAGGCCCTGCGCCCTGCCCCACCTTTGGCCTTTTCAGCGATCAATTGAGTCAACTTTAGATTTCCACCACCCCCAGAAGACAACCTGCACCTCCCTCTCCCCAACTCCCTGCTCCCATGACCCCACTTCCTGTCTGTGGATGTGGACTGCGTGGCGGTGGAGGTGTGAGGCTCCTGCCCACGGGCTTGCCCACGCGGGACAGTGACTGCATGTCTATCTCGGCCAGGGGCGCGCGGGAGTGGGCTGAGCACAACCCTCGGCTGGAGGAGCCGCAGGTGCGCGCGTGGCAGGGCCCGGTGGACACGGGCACGGCGGCCCGGGAACACACGCGGTGGCCAGGTACTGTGAGGGCGGGTGGGCCCATGGGTGTGTGGGGCGCCGGAGCTGGCGGCGGGGTGACGGCCGTGTTCCCTGCAGGCGCGGAGCGGGGGCTGGTGGGGCCCTCGGGGCCGGGACACATGGTGGCAAGTCGGGGCGGCGTGGCCGGGTAAGGAGCGGACCACACCCCTCCCTGCAGCGGGTGGGTTGGGGCAGGGGGGGGGGGTCCTTGCCATCCCCACATC
The DNA here is from genome assembly GCF_000151885.1 of Dipodomys ordii. Lineage (NCBI taxonomy): Eukaryota > Metazoa > Chordata > Mammalia > Rodentia > Heteromyidae > Dipodomys > Dipodomys ordii. The sequence continues at coordinate 2,571,567 of NW_012267280.1, read as the reverse complement.
CCCACCATTGACCGCTGCCTGGCTGGGCCGGGCTGGGACTGAGCATATGCTCTGCTCCTAGGCGCGGTGGCTTCGTGCACGGCGGACACCCACAGGGCCACGTGGTTCCCGGGGCTGGCCTGGAAGGTGGTGGCGTGGCCGGCCAGGACCGGGGCGGCCGAATCCCACCCCCCCATCCCCACCCGTACCCCCACTTCACCCGCCGTTACTAACCCTGCAGCACATGCCTGGGGAGGCCGGGCGCTGCTCTGGGCGGTGCAGCCTTGACCTGGGGCGTCTTTTAAATAAGCCAATCCTGCCGTGTGTAGCGCAACACAATGTGAACTTACTGTTCTGTTTATTTTTAATAAACGTGTTCTTGTTCTGCTGTTTTTAAGACAAGGTTTCCGCTCATGACTCGCTCTGCCTAGACATTATTCAAGCGCAGCCGCCTGGTCCCCGGCCCTGCGCCCGCTGTCCCCCTGCCTTTCCCCAGAGCCGCCCCAGACCTGGGTGTCTGCCCACCTGGCAGCGGAGCAAGTGGGGCCCATGGGAGTCGCAGGACTCAGGGCACCTCGCCCCAGACGCCCTTCAGACTCACACTGCAGACGGATAAGAAAAACAATGAAGGGGCTGGGAAGGTGGCTCAGTGATAAGAGTGCTTGCCTCGCATGCATGAGGCAGGCCCTGGGTTCGATTCCTCAGCAGCACGTTAGCAGAAAAAGCCGGACGTGGTGCTGTGGCCCAAGTAGTAGAGCGCTCACCTTGAGCTGAAGAGCTGAGGGACAGCGCCCAGGCCCAGAGTTCAAGCCCCATGACTAACAAAAAAAAATGAAGGCCCAGCAGGCTGGGAAGGTGGCTCAGTGGTAGAGCACTTGCCTTGCATACTCGAGGACCTGGGTTCGATTCCTCAGCACCACATAAGCAAAAGGCCAGAAGTAGTGCTGTGGCTCAAGTGGTAGAGCGCTAGCCTTGAGCTGAAGAGCTGAGGGATGACCCCCAGGCCCCAACGTCAATGCTGGCACAATAAAAAAAAAAAAAAGCACCTGGCAAAATCAGATAAATGGTGTCCTCCACAATGTTTTCCACTTACATCAAGTGCACGCGTGTCTGCCCTCCCTGCGTCCTGTCACACCGCCCGTCCACCTGCAGCCGCCCCGGCTCAGGCCCACAGCTGGGCTCTTCCTAGACGGGGGAATCCCAGGCATTCATTTTAAATAAAGCCCAAGGCCCATCGCTGGTGCTGGTCATCCTAGCTACTCAGGAAGCTGACATCTGATCATCACAGTTCAAAGCCAGCCGGGGCAGGAAAGTGTGAGACTTTTATCTCCGGTGAACTACCAGAAAACCCTAAGTGGAGCCATGGCTGAAAGTGGTAGTGTTAGCCTTGAGCAAAAGAGCCCTGGGATAGCACCCAGGCCCTGAGTTCAAGCCCCATGATTGACCTGAGTTCAAGCACCCAGGCCCTGAGCTCAAGCCCCACAATTGACAAGTAAATAAAGCCTAAGTTAACACTAAGTGATTGCTATAGTTGTCTTGTAACAGGTGGGGTGGGGGGGGGATGGTTCTGTCACTGCCTAAGGCCCTGGGACAAACTTCCTGGGGGCTCCTTTGTCCCCTCACAGCCCATCTCGCAGGAATGTCCAGAGCGCACACATTTCAGCTTGTCCCCTTCCTGCTGTGGTACTACTCAGGTGTCAAAGTTTTCAATCAAGAGCTGAGCACCGGTGGCTCACGCCTGTAATCCTAGCTACTCAGGAGGCTGAGACCTGAGGATTCCTGTGTGAAGCCAGCCCAGGCAGGAAAATACTAAGACTCCTCTCTAATTAATCAGCAAAAGCCAGAAGTGGAGGTGTGGCTCAAGTGGTAAAGCACCAGCTTTGAGCAAAAAAAAAAAAAAAAACAACTCAGGTGCAGCACCCAGACACGAGTTCAAGCCCCAGCATAGGGGGAAAAATGGGGAGTCTCCGGAAGGGAAGCTTGTGGGAAACAGAGAAAAGGTAGAGAGGGGCAGGGGGTGGGAGAGAGATTTCCTGCCTGTAACCCCAGCACTCAGGAGGCAGAGGCAGTGGGACCCTAGGCCTTAAAACTGGTTTGGGCTAAGAGGAGGAGGAGCAGAGACCCAGGCCTAACAGGACCGCTGTTCCCTGGGTGGCCACGGCGTGGCGCCTGAGAGCCATCTCTGCCCAGGGTTCCCCTTGGCTGGCTAGAGGGGTGGCAGGTACTGAGGCTGGCCTGGGACTTCTGCTGGGATGAGAGTCTCCGGAACCCCTCTACCCCCCCAGGCTGCATGTGGGGTCTGTTGTGCACTAAGAGCTTGTCTGTCTCTGCTTTCTGGTGGTTAGTTGGAGATAGGAGTCTCACGGAGCCGGGTGCCGGTGGCTCACGCCTGTCATCCTAGCTACTCAGGAGGCTGAGATCTGAGAACTGCGGTTCAAAGCCAGCCCGGTAAGAAAAGTCTGTGAGACTTATCTCCAATGAACCACAAGAAAACCGGAAGTGGCGCTGTGGCTCAAGTGGTAGAGCACTAGCCTTGAGCTGACCAACTTGAGGGACAGCGCCCAGGCCCAGAGTTCAGGCCCCATGACTGACAACAACAACAACAAAAAGTCTCAGACTTTCCTGCCTGGGCTGACTTGGAACCGTGATCCTCAGATCTCAGCCTCCAAGCTAGGATTAGCTAGAATCTCAGGTGAGAGCCGCCAGCACGCGGCCATCCCTGGGTTTTAATTGCACAGTGGGATGTCCTAGACTGAGAGGCACCCTGACAACACAACTCGACGTTCCTGTCCAGGCGGGACGGCCACACCATGGAAGGCTTAGGGGACACTGTGACCAGAGAAGGTGGCCTGGCCCTAGAGATGTGGTTTAAGGGGGGGGGGGGGAGGCGCAGATCCAGGGTCCACCCTCCCCGGGGCACCCGCACGCTCCCCGGCTCCTGCGGGCCTTGGTGTGTCTCCTCTTCCCGCACCCTGCAAGGCGCGGGCTGTGTGAGTGCCTGGGGAGCCCACAGGGGCCTCCTCGGTGGGAGCTCTGAGCTCCTGCTCAAACGTCAAAGCCCCAGCTCCGGCAACAAAAGAATTGGGGCGATATTGTGTCACACCCCTGTTTTGCTCTGGGCCCTCGCGACTAGACCACAGGAAGAGGAGCCGAGTGTCCCCCAAGACCCCTCGGGGCCCCCTTGCTCTGCTCCGGCCTCCAAGGACTTTCGGCAGGCCCTTTCCCTTCCCACCTCGCGGGCCTGTTCTCCCTTGCCCTTCCCGGCTCCTCCTCCTCCAGGTCTGGGGCTAAAGGCCACCACCTTCCCCGGGTCTCCCGCCCACCCCGTCGCGCCCCGCCCTCCCGCCTGGGACCCCAGGCCCTTTGCACGGGATCTGGGTTATCTCGGCGCGGCTTGCGC
>NW_012267280.1:2557466-2566254 GCF_000151885.1 Dipodomys ordii | reverse complement strand
TCAAATTCTGTTTTCTTCCTTCTCCATTTTCTCCTTCCTTTTGTGCTAGGCTCCCAGCCCCAGACGCCCATGAAGGCCAGACGCGGCTTCCAGCGGCCAGTCCTCCAGGCGGGGAGGCCGAGGCCCTGGCCCGAGGGTCCACAGCCACTGCAGGACCCTGAGTGAGCGGCCGCGTCCCCACAGCGCGGGCCTGAGGCGCCCAAGGAAGCCCCTGGCCTCGCTGGCCCGGAGCGGTGGCCACCCCGGAGCCCCGGAGCGGGACGCGGGGAGACCCCCTCCCTGCCCCTGGTCCCCAGCGCTCCCGGAATCCCGGCCGCGGACACTGCGCTCCTACCTGTTCCCTCGAGCAAACTCCTATTCATCTTTCAAAGCCCTCGTTTCCCTGTCCCTTGCCTACACCCTTCCCAGATCCTCCGAGGAGAGCTTCCATGTTGCTCTGGACTCCTCCTTCCTGCCTCCTTCAACCCTGACACCCGCAACGGGATGGCCCCCCCAGTCCGTGTGTCTGAACCCCAGGGCCAAAGACCTTGTGCGTGAATAAAACACGAACTGGTTTCGAGCGCCAGCTCGGTGACTTGGCTTCCCTCTTTTCTCCTTCCTTCAAACACCCAGACTCCTGTCAGCTCCTCCGGGGACAAGGCTGGGAACCAAGGGCACCACCCACTGCCCCACCCCACCCCAGGCCCTCCCAGGCACCCGCTCCACTCCCCCCCCAGCCTGTCTGGGTCTGGAGAGTGAGAGGTTTCGGGTGAGGCTTGGCGGCCCCCCTTCCCTGTGGGGCCCAGAGGCCTCTGGGAGTGGCGGCTGCCCCCAGCCCTGCCCCAACCTGAGGCCAGAAGATTTTCCCAGGGAGACAAATCCACCCCACTTCCGCCCTCACTCTCTCCCTGCCCCTCCCCGTTCACACATTCAGTGGCTGGAGACAGACAGACAGACCCTGGGGACCACAGTCCACCTTGTGACCAGCGCTCTGGCTGTCTGTCCATCCGTCTGTTTCGCTATCGATGTCTCTTTGTGTCTCTCTAGGTTTGTATCCTTCTTCCCTCCCTGCTCCCCCATTTCTCCCCATGCCACCCCCCAACTTCCCCAAGGAAGAGGGGGGCTAGGCCGGGCAGGGAAGGGTGTGAATTCATCGGGGCTGAACTTGCTGCCCAGCTCTCAGGCCACAGCTCCACTGGCTTGGTAGTGGTTCCTGGGAGATGAAAGCAACGGAGGAAAAGAGCAGGGTGATACCAGCACACCGAAGGGGGGGGGGGAGGCCCTGCCAGGGGTCAGGCCTCCCACTCCCGAGAGCGGAGGATGAAAGGCCAGGGAAGGGCCCACCTTGGGCAGAGGCCGCACGTGCAAAAGCCCACCAGACGCCAAGGAGCTGTGGAGCCCAGAGAAAAGCTGTGTGGTATAGTGCAAGAGGGGAGAGGGTGCCTGCGGCTCAGGGGTGAGCAATTGCTGCCCCCAGCACCCCAATTTCCTCAAGAGAACAAGCCAGGTGCCTGTGGCTCACCCCTGTAATCCTAGCTACTCAGGAGGCTGAGATCTGAGAGTTGGCAGTTCAAAGCCAGCCAAGGTAGGAAAATTCGTGAGACTCCAAGAAACCACCAGAAAACCGGAAGTGGCGCTGTGGCTCAAGTGAGCCTTGAGTAAAAAGAGCTCAGGGACAACTCCTAGGCCCTGACTTTGAGCCCCAGAACTGGCACACACACAAATTACTTTCCAGTAGTGAGAACTCACAGAACAAACTTGAGCTCCTGGCTAGGTGTGAGTGTGAGGAGGTGAGAAGTGAGAGGAAGAGAGAGAGGACAGCATAGGAAATGTGAGGGAGAGCAGTCCTGGCAGAGGCCCTGGCACATGCAAAGGTCCTGGGGCAGGGTAGAGCCTGACCTGTGGAGCAAGGAGGCAGGCAATTCTGACAGGAGAAGGGGTCACCAAATTCAGCCATGAAGATAAATACTCTGCTAATCCAACATTGCAAGACAAAGACACACACGGGTGGCAAAACACATCTACAGTGAAGAAGCAAGCCCGAGGTGCTGGGAAGCCTTGGATGGCTGCAGCCCGGGCGTAATTAGCCCCTCAGGATTAATTACCGGGCTCAGGAACAAGACTGAGAAATCTATTATCAGCTCCGGGTTTGTGTCAATGAAGCCATTCTTTCTCTGTAAACCAAATCCTCCTCTTCCTTGTTTTCTAGCAAAACAAATTTATTTTAAAAATAAATAAATAAAGTACCTAGCCAGGCGCCAACGGCTCACGCCTGCAATCCCAGTGCCTTAAGAGGCTGAGATCTGAGGATCCAGGTTCAAAGCCAGTCCTGGCAGGAAAGTCCATGAGACACTGATCTCCAATAAACCACCGGAAAACCGGAAGTGGCGCTGTGGCTCAAGTGGTAGAGCGCTTGCCTTGAGCTGAAGAGCTGAGGGACAGCGCCCAGGCCCAGAGTTCAGGCCCCACGACCCCTCCCTCCACCCCACCCCCCCACACACACACGAGAGAAACCCAAACACAGCTACTGAATGCAGGGTTCGAGCCATTGATGGGAGCCATGTAGCACTGAGGCCTGGTCTGCCCAGGACAGCAGCACCTCTGAGCATTGCGTAGGCACCAAGTGTTTGCACACTGTCTTTCGCTTCTCTCTTCCTGGGGGCTGGGATTACAGGAGCCATCTCCGCACTCCCCACAGTGGGAGAGGAGTTGGGAATGTCACCCTGGGCAGCCTGACGCTCCATGCCTGTCACGCCAGATTCTGCCTACATCCAGACTTGTTTGTCTGTTTTTGTTTGTTTGTCCTGGGGCCTGAACTCTGGGCCTGGGCGCTGTCCCTCAGCTCTTCAGCTCAAGGCTGGCGCTCTACCCTTTGAGCCACAGCGCCACTTCCGGTTTTCTGGTGGTTGATTAGAGATAAGAGTCTCTGGGCGTTTCCTGCCCGGGCTGGCTTTGAACCGCGATCCTCAGCTCTCAGCCTCCTGAGTAGCTAGGATTACAGGCGGGAGCCGCAGCGCCCGGCATTTTTTCTTTATTTTTTGCTTTCTGACTCTGGTGTTTGCCTGGCTGTCCCCGCCTCCCTCGGAACATGGCCGCTGTGAATCACCCTTCATCTTCTAGTGGGGAGCGCATCCTCAGGAGTCTTGGGGGACCCCCAAATCTGAGCCCCCCTCTCCATCCCCGGGTCCCTCTCCCCAGCCTGCTTGTTCTCCCTGGCCAGGTATCCTGGAGCCAGGCCACTCTCAGGGCTGGGTCTGCACCCCATGTGTCTTGTGGGGCCCCCTACTCCAGCCTGGGGTGCTGGGGTTGGGGGGGCTGTGAGAGAAGACGCAGCCTGGAGTCTGAAATGTTTGTAAATGGACAGACACTTCCCAGCTGCACCCCCACTGCACCCCATTTTACCCGAGGTGTGAGAGCCAGCACAGGCCTGGAGGGCCTCCCCCTCTGCGCACCGGCCCCCAAGGGGCAGATGGGGAAACTGAGGCACCAAGTGGCAACATGGCACAGTCTACACAGCTTGCCGGGAGCCTGGTGGAGCAGGGTGGATTCTCAGGGCGCTGTTGGGGCTGGTGACGGGCACGGTGGGGGGGTCCCCCTCTCTCTGTGGGGTCCTGCCTGGAACCACAGGCCCTCAGGGCTCGGGACCTCGGCTCCTGTGCATCCTGCTGGGAGGGGGAGGGGCTGGGGCAGGGGACCCCACTTTTGCCGGCTCTGTGGGTACCCGAAGTGAGCCGCAGCGTGTGGGGTTAGGCGGTGGGGGGTTGACCTGTAGGACCCCAGGACCCCCATGCTCCCCCGACTCAGCTCAGGACGGGAGGCCGGCGGGGGCGGGGACAGCCAGGAGGGACAGCCGGGGGACAGGGCAGCCTGGGGCCCTGGGCCGTCCAGCCGGCTCTAGGCCCGGTACAGCCCACGCCACCGACCCACGCGGCCCTCACGCCCCGCGCCCCGCCGGGCACAGAGACACACCATATTTCAAAGAACTGCAGGGGTCAGGCAAAGCCAGGTGGGCCGGGCATGGTAGCACACACCTGTAATCCCAGCCCTGTGGAGGCTGAGGCCCAGACCCAGGACGATCCCCCCCCCCCCAGGGTGGACGGGAGAAGCAGGAGCTCAGCCTCTTGGCCGGCTGGGGGCAGGGCCGGGCCGTGGTGGTGGCAGCCGCAGGCGACCAGGCCCCAGCGGTGTGCTCGAGCATTTCCATGGCAGCAGTGATGAGGCGTCCCGAGGAGCCCGGCTAAAAATAGCCCAGCCACGCCGGCCTCGTTAGCTGCCGGCTCCCGGCTGCCAGGTGCCCGCTCCCCCCTCCCCTCCTCCTCCCGCCCTCCTGCCTCCCCCCATGCGGCCCACCCGCTGCCCCCCCGAGCCCCACGCCCGTCTCCCTGGAGCCTGTCGGTCAGCTCGGCTCCTCCGGAGGCTGAGATGGGAGGATTCTGGTTCAAAGCCAGCCCAGGCAAGGAAATTCACAGACTCTTCTCTCCAATGTCTCACCAAAAGGCCAGAAGTGGAGTCACGTCACGTGGCTCACGCGGTCGAGCGCCAGCCTTGATTGAAAAAGTTCAGGGACAGCCGGGCGTCGGTGGCTCACGCCTGTCATCCTAGCTACTCAGGAGGCTGAGATCTGAGGATCGAGGTTCAAAGCCAGCCTGAGCAGAAGAGTCCATGAGACTCTCCTCTCCAATAAACCACCAGAAAGCCCAAAGTGGTGCTGTGGCTCAAGGGGTAGAGCGCTAGCTTTGAGCTGAAGAACTGAGTGACAGTGCCCAGGTCCTGAGTTCAAGCCCCATGACCAACAAAACAAACCACAAAAAAAAAGGCAATTAAATCACTGCACAGTGCAGGCCCGTTTGCAGTCACGGAGTCTGGGTTTATGAGCTCAGGCTGCGTGGGATAACAGCTCCAAAACCCACCCAGCATCATGACGGATCCTTTGGCCTCTGCCTGCTCAACCCCAACTTCTGCCTTACAGCACAAAATGGCTGCCCAACTCCTGCCCTCACAGCCCGTTCTTTCAGAAGGGGGAGGAATGGGAGAAGAAGGAGGTTTGTAGGAGGTATGTGCCCCACTTCTGCGGTCCACCAAGTGTCAAGCAGTGTCCTCCCTGGGAGGCTGGGAAGCAGGAGGTAGATACATCTTTGGGGGTGTTTGTCACCATTTTAGTGATGGCAACAATAGGGTGACTCTTCTCCTTGTTCTTGGTCAGCCAGAAAGTAAACACGACAGAAACTAACAGCTCTGTGCCACTCACAGGACCCTGCAGCCCGTGCCCCGTCCCAGGTCCAATCCCTGCCCCAGGACCTTTGCATGTGCCCAGCCTTCCACCTGGAAATCCTCGTCCTGCACAGTTCTCCATGGCTCTCTGCCTGGCCTGCCCCAGTGCCCCCTGGTGGAAAATCCCCACCTTCCTCCCTCTATCCCTGCTTCCTGCCCATTCTGCCTCCCCCCCCCCCCCCCCCCCCCCCCCCCCACACACACACACACACACACACACACACACACACACACACACACTCAGGCATACTGTAAAACCCTGTCTGCTCCATTGATGTAGGGCCCCAGAGATGGGTGGTTTGTCGGGATGCGAAGTTCTGCCTTCATTTATTTTATTTTTTAATTCTCACTCGATCTCTGGTGCCCAGAACAGAGCTCGGCCCGCAGCAAGTCACAGAACACAGAGATGGAAGTTCCCTGCCCCTTGTCTAGAGATGGGGTCTCTGCGGCCTGGTCCAGGATGGGGGGGAAAGGAGTGATTTTCACCCCAGGGCACAGGCTCCGGAAGCCACAGGCTCACGGCTCCGCACTCCCCTGCCCGCCTTACCCCCTCCCCCCGGCCCCCCCCCCTCACCCGACCTCATTCCCAGCCCAGCACCGGGCTGCTCCTAAAGACAACTCTTGAAACAACACCTAAAACTGCTGCCAGCTCCAGGCCTAAGCGCAGCCAGGGGACCCAACTGTCTTGTTCATTTGTTCACGTAGCCAGGAGGTGCAGAACAGGGGATTTGAACCCAGATCCCCCGGTATCTGCCCTCCTCCCTTCCCATTTATCAGCTAAACCAGGCTGTCCATCACCTGGCTCCCTGGAGAAGCCCAGAGACTGGAGTTTACTTCTCTTTCCAGATGAGGTCTTGCTCCGAGGAGCATTGAAAAGTCGGAGAGAGCTGGGATTACAGGCATGCGCGAGGGTGCCCGGCTGAGACTGGCATGCTGCCGAGGACCTTGACAACCTTGGGGCTTCTTCTCTGCCTCTCTGGATCTCAGCTTCCTCTCCAGAGCACGGGGCATCCTCAGACGTGTCCTCTGAGTCCCGCTCTCTGCCCAGCTCCCCCCTAACCGCCCCCCCCCCACTCCCTGCACCTCCCCTTCCTTCCCCACACTGTCTGGGCCTCCCAGCCAGCACCAGGTTTCTGGGTAGTTCAATAATCTCCCGAAAGTTTAATTGTTGTTTTATTCATCCGTGACCTTTCTCTCTCATCTCCAGAGGTATTATTGCTAATCTACAAATTTCAAGAACCACATTTATTTGCAAAACCAATTACCTGCCTATGCAAATGACCCTTCCCGGCGCCCGCCTCCCTGGCCAGGGGCTGGGGGGGGGAGGGCTGCCCGCCCCCTCCCGGACCAGCCAGATGCAAATGTGTCTCTAATTCCACAGAGCCTGGCCCGCCCAGCCCCGAGTTAACTGGACTCTGGTCATCAAGGGAGGACTGGACCCCACGACCTCCACCAGGGCCCGCCCCAAGTAGCCCCGGCTCCATGGGGCTCCCCCTTGGGAGGGGTGGCGGCTCCATTGTTCCCTTCTCCCTGCGTTCATGCGCCCCGCGCCCATCCTGCCGGCGCTGGCACTGTCCAGGGTCCTCAAAGAAGAGATGGAAAAACACAACTGCCCCCCCCACATGCCAGGAAAGGGTGAATTACAAATAGGGAGAGGGGGAGGGCAAGTTTAGGGGACATGCCCCCCCCATTGGTCCTCAGCATCCTGTGAACTGAGGGATGGGCTCAAGGGTAGACAAGGGCCCTGGGCTCCAGCACAGCTCCACAAAAGAGAACAAAATACTAGGCTACCTCAGGGCCTTTGCACATGCCCAGGGCTCTTCTCAGGAACTTCTCCTTGTGCTCAGCTTGTCAAGGCCTTAGGAGCTGCCCATCACCCTGCTTCCCTAGGGACACACTCATCCTATTTTTTCTAAAGGGAGAGCTGGGCAGTTACCAGTGCTGCATCACTGTGTGAGACACCACAACCGTCTCCCAGAGGTGGGTGGGTGGATGGATGGATGGATGGGTGGGTGGGTGGGTGGATGGGTGGATGGATTGATGGATGGATGGATTGGTGAGTGGGTGGTTGGGTGGATGGTGGACAGGTGGATGGATGGGTAGATGGGTGAGTGGGTGGGTGGATGGGATGGATGGATGGATGGATGGGTGGGTGGATGAATGGGTGGATGGATGGGTAGACGGTGGATGGATGGATGGGTAGATGGGTGGGTGGTAGATGGATGGATGGGTGGATGGATGGATGGACAGATGGATGGATGGATGGATGGATGAGTGGATAGATGGTAGATGGGTGGATGGATGGATGCATGAATGGATGGATGGGTGGGTGGATGAATGGGTGGATGGGTGATGGATGGATGGATGGGTGGATGGATGAATGGGTAGATGGGTAGATGGATGGGTGGATGGGAGGATGGTAGATGGATGATGGATGGATGGTGGATCGATGGATGGTGGATGGGTGGATGGATGGATGGATGAATGGATAGATGGGTGGATGAATGGTGGATGGGTAGATGGATGGTGGATGGGTGGATGGATGGGTAGGTGGGTGGAGGGGTGGATGGATGGGTGGGTGGATGGATGGTGGATGGGTGGATGGATGGATAGATGGTAGATGGGTGGATGGATGGGTGGATGGATGTGTGGATGGATGTGTGGCTGGATGGTGGATGGATGGATGGGTGGATGGGTGGATGGTTGGGTTGACTCAGAAGGTAGGGTGGTAAGCGATGGTTATGTAGGGGTGAGGAGGTGGACTGTGAGTGGAAGGTGTGGCGCGCTGGGTGGGGTGTTCTGGGGTGCCCTGCTGAGGGGCTGTTGGGGGTGAAGGGCACTGGGGGAGGGGCCGGGGCTCCCCCTGCTGGCCGCCTGGGGCAGTGGTCTGGTTGTGCACCTGGCGGCGGCGGCGGGGTGGAGGGCGAGCTCTGGACAGGGCCCTCGTCCACGGCGCCCTGGTGTCCCCCTGCACCCCAGGGTCCACATCCTTCCTGGGGTGACACCCTGACAGCAAGAGGGGTGCTGAGCCCCCCGCCCCCCGGAGGGTGGGGGAGACGGGAGGGGGCGCCTAGGGCCACGGGCAGCTCCGGGAGGGACGGGGCTCCCCTTAACCCTGATTCTCCCCCACCTTAGCGCCCTCCATCCCCACCCTGCCCCCTCTAGGAGCCCCCCACCTCCTCCGTGAGGGACAGCCCATCCGCTCCCCGCCCAAGCTGCCCCGGTGAACCCCGAGAGGTCTGTGGGTCTGTGTATGAGGGTGAGGGTCTCCGGCCGCGGTGGACTGCGTGGCAGCCGCTCATCGCCGCCGCGAGGCGAGGCGGGCGGCGTGGCCCAGGCGGTGGGAGCTCCGCTCGGCCCCTTCCGCTCTGCCCTCACAGCCCGCAGGCAGAGCAGCCCCAGGGAGACCAGGGCTCCCCGGAGACAGGGCTGGGCAGGCGGCAGGGCCTGGGCCTGAACCTGCGGAGTGGGAGTCATCCCCGAGTGGACGCCCCATTAAATGTGGCCAAACACACGCAAGGATCAAACGCCACTATCA
>NW_012267280.1:2535696-2557247 GCF_000151885.1 Dipodomys ordii | reverse complement strand
CCTCCCTCTCCCTCCTCTTCCTCTTCCTCCTCCTGCTCCTCTTCCTCTGCCTCCATCCCTGGGTTTGCACTCAAGACCTGAGCGCTGTCTCTGAGCTTTTTTTTGCTCAAGGCAAGCGCTCTACCACTTGAGCCACAGCGCCACTTGCAGCTTTTTGACAGTTAATTGGAGGTAAGAGTCTCATGGACTTTCCTGCCCGGGCTGGCTTTGAACCAGGATCCTCAGATCTCAGCCTCCTGAGTTGCTAGGATTGCAGGCGTGAGCCACGGGCACCCGCTCCTTCCTTCCTCTCAATGGGAGCCGTGGGCTTTACACTATGAATGGGGGGTACAGTCTGGGGACGAACCCCAACTTTACTGCCCAGCCCATGCACGTCATTTTGCAGATGAGAAAAGCGAGGTTGGGCTGAAGCTCCGCCTGTCATCCCAGCTGCTCAGGAGGCTGAGATCTGAGGATCGTGGTGCGAAGCCAGCCCGGGCAGGAGAGTCCGTGAGACTCTGATCTCTGATGAACCACTGAAAAGCCAGAGGCGGCGCCGTGGCTCAAGTGGTAGGGCACTCGCCGTGAGCACAAAAGCTGGGCCAGCACCCAGGCCCTGATTTCAAGTCCCACAAGGCCAAGGCTGAGGGGTGGTGAGGGGACGGGGGGGCCAGCCCTCAGGTGTGGGGCACCCTGGAGGCCTGTTAGTATTCTGGAGCCCTCGATTCCTCTTTCTTTCCTCACCTCCCCTCCTGCTCCACAGGAGCCATGGCCCTGTGGATCGTGGCCGGCCTGGGGAGAAGTATTCTATCCTTAGCAATGCGTACAGCACAAACGGCCAGGGCCTGCCAGGGCTGCCGAGAAAGGACTGGACACGTCTGCCCTTCAGCGCCAGGCTCCCCGGTGGAGCAGGTGTGGTCTTGCCGTCACCCCGGCTCTCCCCACAGCCGGCCCGGCCGGCCATCGGCTCCCTGTCCGCTTTTCCGTGGGTCGGAATTGGGAGGCCCCAGAGCCCTTCCAAGCGTAGGGTGCACATCCACGCTGGTGCTACCCCTCCCACCCCCGTGGGGAGGCGCCATAGCACTGCGCTTGGCGATGCTGGGGCCAGAGGCCCAGAGAAGGAGAGCTCTTTCTGTAAGATCACACCGCACGGGAGGGAAGGAACTGAAGGGATTCGAACCACTGTTCTCCATTCCTGCTGAGAGAGCAAAGTCGTCATCCCTTCTGCCCAGGTTTGAATATTTTAATTTTATCTCTGTGTGTGTGTGTGTGTATGTGCGTGTCAGCACTGGGGCTTGAACTTCAGGACCTAGGCATTGTCCCTGAGCTTCTTTGCCACTTGAGCCACAGCACCGGTTTTCTGTGGTTTATTGGAGATAAGAGTCTCACAGACTTTCCTGCCCTGGGCTGGCTTTGAACCTCGATCCTCAGACCTCGGCCTCCTGAGTAGCTGGGATTACGGGCGTGAGCCAGTGGTGCCTGGTAGGTGACCCTTGGTGGCTTTGGGCACCTCTCCTTACCTTGCTGCAGGATAGACTCCTGCCTGGAGCTTCCTAGGGCCGGTGAGAGCATCGAGGCCGCTAGTGGGACCAGCAGATAAAACACAACGCACTTAAAGCTGGGTGCCTGGGCTCACTGCTGCAATCTCAGCTGCTTGGAAGGTGGAGATTCAGAGGATTGCAGTCTGAGGCCAGCCGGGCAAAGTTAGTGAGACCTCATTTCACTCAACAGGGTGGGCAAGATGGCATACAACTTAGATCTCAGCTATGTACGAGACACAGGCAGACCAGACGCCTCAGGCAAAGAGTAAAGCTATTTGGGCTAAAAAATAAGTATGTAGGGAGGGAGGAGGTGGGGAAAGCAGCTGTCAGGGGCGGGGCTTAAACGCTGGGGGCGTGGCTCCAGTGGTGGGATGTAGCTTACTTGGTGAAGGCGTGGCTCAAGCGGTGGGCGTGGTTCACGTGGTAGAGGCGTGGCTTAAGCAGTGAGGGCGTGGCTTAAGCAGTGAGGGCGTGGCCCAAGCAGAGATGTGGCTGGCTCTCGTGGTAGGGAGTGACTTAAGCGGTGGGGGCGTGGCTTAAGTTGTGGGGGCGTAGACCTTGTGTGGAGGCGTGGCTCAAGAGTAAGGCGTGGCTCAATTTTCAGGGGCGTGGCCCAAGCAGTAGGGCGAGGCTCGGTGGCTCCGTGTGGGGCGTGGCTAATGTTTCAGGGTGTGGCTAGACCTGCAGGGGCGTGGCTTAAGCAGTAGGCGGTCAGGCGGCCCTAACACGTGGATGGCCATGAGTTCAAACCTCAGGAGTGCGGAAGAATATAACTGATACCCATCGCTACTTGACTTGTGGATCAAAAACTGGAGGAAAAATTGGAGTCTGTGGTTCTTTGTGTGGAGCCCCTGCCCTGCCTCGGGACGGGCAGAGGAAGGTTCTGGGCTCTGCTGGGCGGGGCAGGGCGGTAGGGGGCGGGCAGGGATGAGGTGGGCAGGCCCAGGGAGCCAGGGGAGCCACACCAGCATCCTGTGGGAGTGACAGCCAGAATGTCCCCCCCCATGTCCCCGGGGGCCACACATGCCTTTCCTGTCTCACCCCAGGAACCAATTAGAGCCTGGTGGAGTTGATTATAAATCAGCAATTTTCATAATTGTCCTGACTCTCATCCATCCCAGGCAGGGGGAATGGCGCGTCCTGGGGGTGGGGAGGACACCCGGCCCTGTCCATCCAGTCCCAGCCTCTCCCTCCCTCCCCCCCAAACGTGGGGAGGGGATCCTGGAACAGGGCCCAGCTCCCTCCAGGCGGGAATTGCTTAAGCGGCGTTTTAAATAACAGAACAGGACATCATTTAATTTTTTTTTTCTTTTGTCTAGATCGATGGGACAACGTCCTTGAGCCCGCCTGGGGGAAAAGCTCTGAGAGGCGTGCACTTAATCCAATTCCCTCCCTGCCTGGCTGGACAGGGCCCTGGTGGCCTCCTGGCAGGACTGCTTTGGGGGTGCAAGCCTGCCCAGGGGGGCCAGGAGCCCCAGGGCCGGGGGGAGGGATGCAACCAACCCCTTCCCCTGGGCTTTGCTCCTGGGTGCTGGGGGGTGGGGGGTCTGTGGGGGGGGGGGGGGGGAGCCTAGGGCCTGGGCTGTCGGAGAAGCAGACATTTGTGTTCTCAGTTCTGGGGCTGAGCTTCAAGATCAGGATGTGGCCGTGGCGGCTGCGGCTGGCATTCTGCCACCTTCTTCCCAGAGCTGCAAAATGAGGAGGGAGGGCCGGTGGCTCAGGCCTGTCCTCCCAGCTGCTCAGGAGGCTGAGCTGTGAGGATCATGGTTCAAAGCCAGCCCTGGGCAAGAAAGTCTGTGAGACTCTTATTTCCGATAAACTACCAAAAGAAAAAGCCAGAAGTAGAGATGTGGTTCAAGCAGCAGAGCACCAACCTTGAGCAAAAAAAAAAGATCAGCGACGAGACCCAGGCCCTGAGTTCAAACCCCAGGACTGGCACAGAAGTAAATAAATAAATGAAAGAAAGAAAGAGTTACCGCTGGGCACTGGTGGCTCACGCCTGTCATCCTCAGGAGACTGAGAGCTGAGGTTCACAGTTCAAAGCCAGCCCAGGCAGATATATGTCTGTGAGACACTGATCTCCAATAAACCACCAGAAAACCAGAAGTGGTGCTGTGGCTCAGTGGTAGAGCGCTTGCCTTGCATGCATGAGGCCCTGGGTTCGATTCCTCAACACCACATAAACTGGAAGTGGCGCTGTGGCTCAAGTGGCAGAGTGCTCGCCTTGAGCTGAAGAGCTGAGGGACAGCGCCCAGACCCAGAGTTCAAGCCCCACGACCCACAAAAAAAGAAAAGAAAAGAGAAAGAGCTACATAGCTCGGGTTTTAGAGGTGCTGCTCTGGGTTTGGGGTGAGGCCGCCCTTCCCACCTAAGCAGGGGTTGGGGATCAGAGCTGCTCCTCTCCTAGTGGGAAAAGCAAAAGAAAGACTCAGTGGACTGAATCCCACAATCCCTTTCAAGGCCACACCCCCAAAGACCAAGCCCCCTCCTCCTAGGTCCCGCCTCTTTTTTTGTCTTGGTGCCTTTTTTTCCCCTTGGGGCTTGGGCACTGGGCACTGTCCTGAGTTTTTCAGTCAAGGTTGATGCGTTACCACCAGAGCCACAGCCCCACTTCTGGCTTTTTTTTGGGGGGGGAGTCAGTCATGGGGCCTGAACTCTGGGCCTGGGCGCTGTCCCTCAGCTCTTCAGCTCAAGGCTAGCGCTCTACCACTTGAGTCACAGCGCCACTTCTGGCGTTTTTTATTTATGTGGTGCTGAGGAATCGAACCCAGGGTCTCATGCATGCAAGGCAAGCGCTCTACCACTGAGCCACCTTTCCAGCCCCATCCAGCAAATCTTGATTCTTGATGATCAGCTGAAAAGCCTGGATCAAGCCACTCCTGAAGTCCGCTGTGCTTCTGAGAACATTCTAGATTTGGCCCCCACCTTGCCTCTGGAACCCACAGAAGGTGCAGAATATTAAAAAAAAAAATCTGGGCTGGGAAGGTGGCTCAGTGGTAGAGCGCTTGCCTTGCATGCATGAGACCCTGGGTTCGATTCCTCAGCACCACATAAGCAAAAAGAAAAAAGCCAGAAGTGGCGCTGTGGCTCAAGTGGTAGAGCGCTAGCCTTGAGCTGAAGAGCTAAGGGACAGCGCCCAGGCCCAGAGCTCAGGCCCCATGACCGACAAAAAACCCCCCAAAAAACCAAATAACAAAAAATAAAATCTGGAGCCGGGCGCTGGTGGCTCATGCTTGTAATCCTAGCTACTCAGGAGGCTGAGATCTGAGGATCGCGGTTCAAAGCCAGCCCGGGCAGGAGAGACTGTGAGACTCCTATCTCCAATAAACCACCAGAAAACCGGAAGTGGCGCTATGGCTCAAGTGGTAGAGCGCTCGCCTTGAGCTGAAGAGCTGAGGGACAGTGCCCAGGCCCAGGGTTCAAGCCCCACGACCGACCAAAAAAATAAATAAAATAAAATAAAATCTGGGAGAGGAAAGGTCTGGTGGCCGAGTCTCCCCCCCCGCCCCCCCACCCCTGTGCCCCTTTCTTCAGGAGTTCTGAAAGGTATCCAGGGCCAGCCATGATCCCTAGAAATTTACCAAGAGTCGCATTGCATTCTTTCCTTTCCTTGCTGACTTAGAGATGGCCTGAGTCCCGAGCCGGCCGGCGGGGACCCCCCAATTCCCCCGCAGACTGCTGTGTCTGTGCTGTCATGCTGGCAGGGAGCCCCTGGGAATGGCAGGCCAGAATGACCTGTGATTGTCGCAAAGGCCGCTGGTCTAATTTCTCAGAATGGGTTTGAGCACTAATGCGGCCCCCGGCTGAGCGGGAGATGAAGCCCGCGGGGGGGGGGGGGGGGGGGGGGGGGAGAGGGGGGGGAGGGCGGCCCGGCGCAACCCATTCTAAGACAGCTCCAGTCGTGGGGGCCATGGAGGGGTGCAGGTGGTGACATCCGGGTGGGGGGGGCCGTGGAGGGGTGCAGGTGGGTGACATCCGGGTGTGTGGAATAGGGTCCCCACAGGCAGCAGAGCTGGAGCGTGGCCTGGTTGCAGGCTTCTGGGGGTGAGCCTGGGAGTGGGGGGCTGTGTTTGAGTTGGAGGTCAGATCCACCTTACAAGGTGCAAATTTGGCTCTCACAGCTGAGGGGCCGAGGGAAGGCCGAGCTGGGGTTCATCCCAGGGCCCGGCCAGGCCCCTCAGGATGGGGCTTGAAAGTGGGGTTTTGGGGGGGTTTAATATTTCTGGGGTGTTATTTTTGGAGGGGTCGGTCATGGGGCTTGAACTTGGGGGACTAGGCGCTGTCCCTGAGCTCTTTCAGTTAAGGTTGGCACTCTACCACTTGAGCCAGCTTTTTTCTTGCTAATTGGAGATAAGAGTCTCACAAACTTCCCTGTCCAGGCTGGCCTCAAACAGAGATCCTCAGATCTCAGCCTCTTAAGTAGCTAAGATGACAGCGGGCACCTGGCGAGGGCGGCCATTTCCTGCCTCCATTGCACAGATTGGAGAACTGAGGCCTTCCAGGTGTGGCAGCCTTGTACCCTGCCCTGCCCTGCTCTCCATTCTCAACCCCTGGGCCTCATCCCTCTGGGCCAGGGGACCTGTGGCAGGCTGGGAGAGGATAGATTTGTGCATTTGGGGTCACCCCCATGCACAAGCTGCTTAGAAGAAGCACAGAGAGGGCAGGCAACACCCCAAAGTCACACAGCACAGGGGTCACCTCCTGCCTCCCCTTTCCTTCCTCCCTGTGCTCCTGGCTTGGACAGAAACATGTTCCCTGCCAGCTAAGCCGGCCGATTAATTTGTTTCTGAAGATATCAATGCAGCAGCCGCCGCCACTGCCATCGAGCGAGCTCTGCCTGATTGGTGAGTGTTGGGGGGGGGAACAGGCGCCCCCACGCCCCGGCCTGAGCCTCTTGCCTGCCTTTGTCAGGGTGTCAGAGTGGCAGGCGAAAATCCCGTCCATCAGCTCATCCTCGCCGTTTATTTATTGTGTGCCTCACTCCTGCTCCCGCCTCCCCCGCTGGCCTCTCCATCTCGGGGGAAGCAGCGATTAGAGGGAGCAAAAGAGAGAGAGAGGGAGAGAGAGAGAGGACCAGAAAAGACAACAAAGCCCATTGCTTTGGGGCGGGTGGGGGCTGGAGGCGTGAAGGCGGCGGGAGCTGGAATTCAGCGGCTTTGAATGAGAGCCGCGTTCCAGCAGCTCCCAGCACAAAGGCGGCCTCCACTGGAGGCTGAGCCTCTCCCCAGCTTCCAGATCCCCAGCCTTCCTCACCCTCTGGAGTTCAGCTGCCTTGGGGAGGGGGTGGGAATACACAGGGGTAGACCCTCCTCTTCTTCCTCTTCCTGCAACTCCTCCTCCTCTTTGGGGGGGGTTGGGAGAGGGAAGGGCTGGGGGTTGGGGAGCCCTGCACAAGTGGCTTCACAGGCCTGGGCCTCTGTTCTTCACATCTGCAAAATGAGGGTGACAGCTGGGCATCCTTGGCTCCCGCCTGTCATCCCAGCTACTCAGGAGGCTGAGATCTGAGGATCACGGTTCAAAGCCAGCCCAGGAAGGAAAGTCCGTGAGACTCTTATCTCCAATGAACCACCAGAAAACCGGAAGTGGTGCTGTGGCTCAAGTGGTAGAGCACTCGCCTTGAACTGAAGAGCGCAGGAAAGTGCCCAGGCCCAGAGTTCAAGACCTACCACCTACACACACACACACACACACACACACACACACGTATCAGCTGACATCTGTCAGTCAGAACAGGGTCTTCCTGTGTTTAAAAACTTTGATAGTGCCTTGCTTTTTGGTGTCAGGCCTGGGCCTTGAACTCAGGGCCTGGACGCTATCCCTGAGCTCTTTTGCTCAAAGCTAGCGCTCTACCACATTAATCCACAGCACCACTTCCAGTTTTCTGGTGATTAACTGGAGATAAAGAGTCTCACAGGGACTTTTTAGCCCAGGCTGGCTTTAAACCGTGATCCTCACATCTCAGCCTCCTGAGAAGCTAAGGTGACAGGTGTGAACCATGTGCGGATGCCCAAGACAGCTCTTTTCCCTTCAGGTCACACCTGGGCGACAGTGTTGTCCACTTTGAACTCTGTTCCCACAAGAGTAGATAGAGACAGTGACCCATAAGCCCGGTGACCCAGGAGACTTGGATGCAGTGCAGCTTGTGGTTAGACTGCAGGAGGGACTTCCCACTGCAGTTGCCACCTCAATCCTCCATGTATCTGTGCACAGCCTGGCTGGTGGCTACTGGAGCCACTCTCAGGGGGTCTGGGAGGGTGGGAAGGGCAGATCCGGGAGACTGAGGCTGGGGGAGGTTGGAAAGGGGCGGGTGGGCATCAGGTCCTGGGGTGGGGAAAAGGGGCCAGGTGGAGAAGGCCTAGAGGGCACCTGAGCAAAGTCAGGGGCCAGGCAGATTTCGGGGTGTCCCTACATCAGGCCGGATCTAAGGGTGACCTGGCCCGGATTGATGTCGTGACAGGCCGAGGGGTGTTGGGGGTGGGGGGGCGACAGCCAGGGATGAGTGACGGCCCGGCTTCATTAGATCCCGACGACGCTGGGGTTTAAAATAGCCGGTGACAGCGGCAACAAAAGCAATTTGCCTTCCGCATTTTCATTCGGAACGGCTGATCTGCTTTTAATCAAGCCGGGCGTCCCAAAACGCTCTTAATTACCCCAGTCAAGGCTCGCCTGCCATTTCCATGTCGACAGCCCGCAGCCGGCGCACGGCGAGCCTTTTACCAAACAGGTTTCGGGGAGAGAGCTGCCAGCCAGGGGGTACGGCCTGGTATCGGGGAGCCCTAAGGTGGGGAACCCCAGGACAGTGTCCTACTGGCCCCAGACAGGCCCAAGGACACCAAAGTCAGCATTGGGCTCCACTGTGCCAACTTGGGCAAGTCTCTCCCCCTTTGAGAATGCCAGATCCCCTTTCTCCTCCCATTTTTCTGGTGATCCTGGGCTTGAACTCGGGGCCTAGGTGCTGCTGTCCTTGAGCTTTGTTGCTCAAGGCTAGCGCTCTACCTCTTGAGCCACAGTTCCATTTCCAGCTTTTTGCTAGTTCATTGGAGATAAGAGTCTTGAAGACTTTCCTGCCCAAGGCTGGCTTTGAACCATGATCCTCCGATCTCAGCCTCCTGAGTAGTTAGGATGACAGGCGTGGGCACCTGGCTTAGGAGTCTTCTATTTGTCTGCCTGGGCTGGCTTTGAACCGTGATACTCAGCCTCCTCACGAGCTGGGATGACAGACATGAGCTACTGGCTCCTGCCTGGCTGCTCTACTTATCTTTAAAATACAATCTTGTCCAACCACACCAACTTACTTGTGGAGATGGGGTGGGCAAGGGTGGGGGGGAGGGTGGCGAATCTCAGTAACTTGTTGCCTGGACTGGCCATGAGCCCACGAGCTTCTCACCCGCTGTCTCCTACTGGCTGCTAAGCTGTGTTGTAGGGACCCCAGGAGACTCAGCCCCAACCATGACAAGCCACGATGTGACTCTGGGTCCAGTAAACACAGCACACATCCTGGGTTCAGAGATGGTACTCCTGTCTGCTTCCTCACCTGCGCCCTTATTCCGTGCGCAGGTGAGGTTCGGCCCTCAAGGAATTCACCTGTTGAAAACCCGATTGCAGTGTGGTGAGGTGGGAGGTGGTGAGCCCTTTAAGAGGCGTGGCTTAGCGGGAGGTATTTATGTCTTGGGGGCGTGGCCTTGGAGGGATTAAGGTCTTTCTCTCCTGACTCTGGTTAGAAGGTTGTTAGAAGGGGATCCAGCCCAGCTGCAGCCCTGTCTTGTGATTTTTTTCTTTCTTCACCCCTTCCTTTTCTCCATGCTTCCATGTGGCACAACAAAGGGGCCTTCGCCATGGCTGAGCCGCGTCAGGACGTCAGCCAAACAAATCTCTTTTATTTATTTAATTAATTTATTTATTATCTTAACTTTTTGTTGGTCATGAGGCTTGAATTCTGGGCCTGGGTATCTACCACCCCTGAGCTCTTTTGCTTGTGGCTGGTGCTCTGCCACAACTTTGAGCCATAGCACCACTTCTGGTTTTCTGGTGATTCATTGGAGATAAAGTCTTACAGACTTTCCAGCCTGGGCTGACTTTGAACCACAATCCTAAGATCTCAGCCTCCTGAGTAGCTAGGATGACAGGTGACAGGCATGAGCCACCGGTGCAGGGCAACCTCTTTTCTTTTCTTTTTTTTTGTCAGTCATGGGGCTTAAACTCTGGGTCTGGGTACTATCCCCAAGCTTGCTAGCGTTCTACCTCTTGAGCCACATGCCACTTCCGGTTTTCTGGTGGTTCACTGGAGGTAAGAGTCTCACAGACTTTCCTGCCCAGGCTGGCTTTGAACCGTGATCCTCAGGTCTCAGCCTCCTGAGTAGCTAGGATGACAGCTGTGAGCCACGGGTGCCTGGCAACCTTTTGTCTTTATAAATCACCCAGCTCCCGGGTTTCAATACAGTCCTGAGAAGCAGGTTAACACTGATGAACAGGCTGAAGCAAGGGGGCTCCTGAGTTCAAGGCCAGGCTGGGCTGCTTGGTGAGACCCTGACTCAAAAACAAAGACGAGAATGCAAAGTGGCATTACTGTTGTATGTTAGGATTGGCTTAGTTCTGCTTCAATAACAAGCAGCTCCCCTCCCCCGCCCTTCCCCCCATCACACCTGGTCTCAGAGGTTGCCAGCACACAGGCTGGGCTCTGAGCGAAGATTCCTCTCATGTGGCCATGAAGTGGTCAGCAACTGCTGAGGGAGGACACTGGGGGCCGTGTCCACCTCTGTGTCCTTGGTCATGTCATTGGATGCCACTCAGGAACAGATCCGATCATCTTCTTTTCCTTATCTCAGAAGGGGAGGGTCAGGATTATTATGCACCAGTTGCCGCAGCCATAAGCAGACTGCATGAGCTTCAGGAATGGCTGGCTCCAGGAGCGCACATCTCTCCACATCTCTGCTTTTGTTTCCAGCTCCCTGGGACTGCAGCCCTGACTGTGACTGCCACTTCTACCTCCTGCAAGGCAGAGAGCTTCGCTGTCAGGTACCCAATTGCTCAGATGGCTTGTCACACACAAAAAACAGCAACTTCCATCGTTTGATTGACAGGGAAAATGAGCAAATTACAGCCTTCTGTCCCCACTGCTCCGCTCAGTCTCTTGGTCACACTGAGCTGCTGGTCCCCAGCGTCCTCTCCACCTGCCCCCCCCCAGCACTGTGTTATGCAACCAGAGAACCCCCCCACCCCTTTCCAGGCTCAGATCTGAGCATCAGCTCCTCATCCCTGCCGGTTCAGCCCTGCTCGGCCCACAAGCACACTTGCTCGAAAAGAACTCAGGTGGGCTGGGCAAGCTGTACCGGGGACCTCTTGGCAAAGGGCAAACTAACAGAGCAGCCGCCGCCTGCTCACAGTTTGCTTAATTGATTTCTTCTTAATTGGCTTCCTTCCCAGATTTGTTGGGGGGAGCGGCTCTGTGGCTCTGGGCGCAGCTGACCGCCCTATCCTTCCTCTCAAGGTGTGCAATGGGGGGGGGTGAGGGGCATGGAGGGGGGGTGGGGTTGAGCCTCAGCACCCAGCCCCAGCTTCCTGGGCCTCGGCCTCAGGAAGGAAGATCTCCACCAGGAAGCCCTCAGCCCTACATTCAGGGGGTCCCCCAGAACAGGGGTGCAACAGCCCTGAGTTCAAATCTCCTCACTCCTTCTGTGTGCCTCAGTGTCTCCCCAGATACACAAAGGAAACAAGAAAGCTGACATCTGGCTCTTGGAAGGAGCGGATGCAAGAAATTCACACAGGAAAACAAGAGCCAAGGCCCCCTCCCCCCCTCCCTCCCTCCCTCCCCCCCTTCCTCTCCATCTCTCCTCCCTCCTTCCCTCTCTCTCTCCTTTTCCCTCTGCCTCCTGAATGCTGGGATTACAGGCGTGTGCACCACCTCACCCTCCTCTCAGAAGGCTGGGTGCCATCCAGGGAGCACCCTGGGGTGGGGGGGGCAGCTATTTGTGAGCCTGAGATCTGAAGGATCATGTTGTGACGCTAGACCCAGTCAGGATCGTTCAGGAGAGTCCATCTCTACAGCAAACGTGGGGCCATGGTGGGGCACACAGGCTTGTGACAGCAGCAATGCTGGAAGCAGGAGTAGCGGGTGAGACTCAGTCTACCTGCACAAGAACCAAAGCCTAAGGAACTGGGGGGCGTGGCCAAGCAGGTGCAGGGAGGGGCGGAGGGGCGTGGCCATGATGGGCGTGGCCTAAGGTTGTGGGTGTGGCTGAATGATGCTGATCGGTTCCTCGGTGGGCGTGGCTTGACCCTGGGGGGACAAGATAGAATGGTGGGTGTGGCTAGGTGGGTAGGGGCGTGGCTTAGGTGGCAGGGCGTGGTTCCCGCAGTAGGGGGCGTGGCTTGGAGGCAGCAGGCCTGCCTGGAAAATTCAAGGCCCTAACTTTAAACCCCAGTTAGGCCAACAAACAAACAAACAAACAAACAACCCTGTCATTGTGTGGAGCAGCTGTGTGGAGCTGGTGAGCTACTAATAAAACCTAGGGACACCTCAGGGTGAACCTCAGATCGCTTTCATGAAGCCGCACATCCGACTCTCTATCGATGCATGTCGGATCCATCCTTGTATTTGCTTTGTTTCGGTCGTGGGGTTTGAACTCGGGGCCCGGGCTCTGCCCCTGAGCTCTCTCACTCCAGGCTGGTGGCGCTCTGCCCCTTGAGCCGCAGGCCCACGTCTGGCACGTTGGTGGTTCACGGGAGATCAGAGTCTCCCAGAGCAGCTCGGGGGCCGGGCGGGAGCCGCCGGGGCCTGGCCTTGCAGAGAGTTCTGCGTTGCTGGAGCTCCCGGCCCCCGGCCCCGCTGCGCCAGCCATTTCACAGCCGGGAAAATCAGTGAAAGCGGACAGTGCCGGTCCGCACCTCCGTGCTGAGCGCCGCGTGGGGCGGGGGCTCCTCACCGTCCGGGGGGGGGGCGGGCAGACCCCCAGGACGCGTCCTGAGCCCCGATCCCGGCCTCGGGCTCCGGATCGGGGGATGCCACCGCGGCCTGGGCTGGCCGCGACCTTGTCCTCAGCCTGGCCTGTCCCCGGCTTGCTCTGCTCGAACCTCGCCCTGCACACAGATGCCAGCCTGCAGAATTAATTGGGCCTGGCTCCCCACTCGCGTCAATAACAGCCGTAAAGCGGGATTTATGCGGCGCTGCTGGCGCCCGATGGAAACCGGGAGGAGGGGAGACGTTCTAGAAGAGTCAGGGCCTTGCCAGGGACACAGAGCTGCGGCAACTGGGGATCTGGGACCAGGGCCAGGTCCCCTCCGGCTTCCCCAGGGTGACAGCCCAGGATGGACCTTTCTTAACCCCAGACCACCTGCAGTGTGCCAACGTTTTCCAAAACACTAGGTTTAAATCAGAAGTGGGGAAAGCGGCAGCACAGAGAGGTTATACAACTTGCTTAAGATTGCACAGCGAAACCAGGCCTGTCATCCCAGCTACTCAGGAGGCTGAGATCTGAGGATCACGGTTCAAAGCCAGCCCAGGCAGGAAAGTCCAGGAGACTCTTATCTTCAATAAACCACAAAAAAAAAAAAAAACCGGAAGTGATGCTGTGGCTCAAAATGGTAGAGTGCTAACCTTGAGTGGAAAAGCTCAGGGACAGCACTCAGGCCCTGAGTTCAAGGCTCATGACCATCAAAAAAAAAAAAAAAAGATTGCATAAGAAACTGGCAGAGCTGGGATTGAAGCTGGTGTGCTAAGCCCACAGCTTGTGCTCTTAACCATGGTTCTCTGCTGCCTGGTGTCTGGCAGCCACTCTGTGCCCTTGAGGCTGGCATTTGGAGAGGAACCTACTATTGGGCACAGAGTATTCTTCCTTTTTATTTATTTATTTGGTGCCAGTCCTGGGGCTTGAACTCAGTTCTTGGATGCTGTCCCTGAGCTTTTTCTGTAATGCTATACCACTGGAGCCACAACTCCATTTCTAGCTTTTGGCTGTTTAATTGGAAATAAGAGCCTTAAGGACTTTCCTGCCCTGGGCTGGCTTTGAACCACAATCCTCAGATGTCAGTGTCCTGAGTAGTTGGGATTATAGGTGTAAGCTGCTGGCACCTACCTTCTACCTGTTTTTAAAGACACTACATGGGGGACCCTCCTACCAGAGGGGTAGGAGGCTGGGGAGAGACCCTCATAGAGGATTTCTCTGGGTGCTGTGACCATAGCTGCATTGTCTTGAGGGCGCATGGTCATTCAGATCTCCGGTTTTAGCTGTGCTGTGTGGCCCTGGGAAAGTTTCTTGCCCTCTCTGAGCTCTGTTTCCTCATCTGAAAAGTAAAGATGGAGTTAACCTGGGCATATGGGGCACTTTTACTATGATTCCTTTTTTTTGTTTGTTTATTTGTTAATGCTGCCCTCCCAATGTGGGGGATGGGGGGAGGGTGGCATCCTCTCCCTGACTCCCCAGCTTTTCCCCAGCTTCCCCCCGCACTCCCTGGGCCCAGTCCGGTGGCCTCAGGCCTCCGCAGGCACCATAGGGTGTCTGTGATGGATGTGTTTTTTTGTAGGGAGGAAAGCTGAAGGAATTGTATTTTGCAAAAAAGTGTCAGCTGCAGAGAAAATATTTCCTGCATCTCTGGCGAATTGTTGATGTGTGAGCCAAAGACTCTGTATTTCTACCCAGCCCCCATTCAGCATGCAGTGTACCCCAGAACCTGGCCCAGCACCCCAAGACACCTACCTCCTGCATCAGCCCTGTATGCTTTCTGGGACCCTAGACCCTCTCCTCTGCCTCTCTCTTTCCTCAGTATGTATCAGTGAACAGGAGCACTGACTTGAAAATGAGCATGTGCAAAGGCCCTGGGGCAGGACTGAGCCTGGTGGGCTGGAGAAGCAGGGGAGTGTGGAGGTACAAGCAGAAAGGCACTCAGAGCAGGCAGGTGTGTGTGTGTGTGTGTGTGTGTGTGTGCATGCGTGTGCGTGTGTGCGTGCGTGTGCGTGTGTGTGCGTGTGTGTGATGCACATGTGCGCCAGTCCTAGGCCCTGAGCTTTTTTTGTTCAAGGCCTGGTGCTCTACTTCTTTTCTTTTTTTGTCAGTCGTGGGGCTTGAACTCTGAGCCTGGACACTGCCCCCTAGCTCTTCAGCTCAAGGCGAGCGCTCTACTGCTTGAACCATGATCCTCAGATCTCAGCCTCCTGAATAGCTAGGATTACAGGTGTGATCCTACCCACCAGGCATCTGGGTTCTGGTGCTCTACTTCTTGAGCCACACAGCTCCACTTCTGGCTCTTGATTGGTTAATTGGAGATTAATTGGAGTCTCATAGACTTTTCTGCCTGGCCTGGCTTTATTTATTTATTTATTTATTTTTTTTGTCAGTCCTGGGGCCTGGGCACTGTCCCTCAGCTCTTCAGCTCAAGGCTAGCACTCTACCACTTGAGCCACAGCGCCACTTGCAGCTTTTTCTGCTTATGTGGTGCTGAGGAATGGAACCCAGGGCTTCATACATGCAAGGCAAGCACTCTACCACTGAGCCACCTTCCCAGCTCCTCTGCCTGGCCTGGCTTTGAACCACAACCCTCAGATCTCAGCCTCCTGGATAGCAGGGATTACAGGCATGAGCCACTGGTGCCTGGGAGTCACAGAGCCTTAGTTGTACCGGGGCCCTGGAACCAGAGCCACTGCTGTCCTCTCCCAGGAGCTCCTGTTGCTTGGACAGTGACGCTTGCAGTGGGTTGATGCTTGGAGGGGGACTAGGGGGCTCATGGGGAGGACCCCACTTCTCCCCCCGTCCCCCCCAACCTCTTTGGACCCAGGCAGAGTGATGTTTAGTCACCTGGGCAACTATGAAGTCCAAAGACCTGGCCCAGCGCATTGATCATCTGTCTCCTTGGTGATCTCCGAAGCCCGGCCCCCTGTCTGGAAACCACGCCCCACCAAGAGACCACGCCCCTCCGTGGGAGCCAAATCCCCCACCCCTCCTGCAGCCATGCCCACCACCTAAAGCCACGCCCAGTCTATAGAAGCCACACCCCTCCCACGTGAAGCCACGCCCCTGGACTGGAGTCACAGACCACAGGGTAAGGACACACCCACATCTTGGAGTCGGACCCCACCCCTTGGAGCCACGCCCACAGAGATGGAAGCCACGCCCCTACAGCTGAAGCCACGCCCTTTCCACAAATCCGGGTCTGGGGACTGGGTGTGCCCAGGGGAGGCTGAGGCCTTGGGATGGGCTCCTGGGGTCCCTCCATCCCTCATCCCACCCGTGGCCTCCAAGCCCCAACCTGCAGCTGCTGCCCTGCACTAGGCTAAGTCATCTGGGTTCACTTGGGTTTATAGCTTTTGGGGTACAGCTGGTCTATAATCGATGCACGTATTTATAAAGCGCACGCTTGCCGGGCGCAGTGCCGCACACCTGCCGTCCCAGCTGCTCGGGAGGCCGCCGCTGTGAGAGGATCGCCCGAGGCCGGGAGGTCCAGGCCAGTCGGGGTGACACGGGGACACGTCGGCTGCCCCCCTGGAAGGAGTTCTGAGGAGCAGAGTTCACAAGCCGAGCAGCTTAACTCCGGCACGTTCTCAGACCACAGATGGGTATTGCGTGCGCCCACATCGCGCCACTTCGGCCCAGCCCCACGGTGGGGACGCCTCCCTGGGGTGCCGGGGGGGGGTGAAAGGAACTCACAGCCTGCCTGTCTCTGGGCCCCAGTTCTGCGGGTAAGCACCCCACTTTTTAACAGATGAGGCCCCAGAAATCCCAGTAGAAGGCTCCTTGCCTTCTCCCACCTGCCTCAGCCGGTTCATCCTGGGGCAATAAATAGGCTTGGGGGTGAGGGAGGGGTGAGGTCAGAGTCCCAGCTGGGCAGAAGGCCTTGGTGCTGGTGTGAGCCCCGCCCCTACCGCGTGGGCCACGCCCCTAGCGCTCGAGCCACGCCTCTACCCCTTGGCCCTCTCTGCCTCTCAAACCACGCCCCTTCCAGTCGGAGCCCCAGGCTCCTATTCAGCCCCGCCCACCATCACCTGGGCCACGCCCCACGGCTTGGGCCACGCCCCCTCCCAGCAGGGAACACCCCGCAGCATCACAGTCTGTGGCTGGCTGGAGTCTGGGGGCTGCCACCCTTCCTGTATTCCATAACCGGGGCCCCCCGAAATCCGCGAGCTCCGGGGGCCTCGGAAGCAGCTCGGGGAGGGGTTGGCTCAGACGGCAAACAGATGCCAGCTATTTAAAACCCACTGTTAACTCGTTAGACAGCTGTTTCCATCCCCGAAGTCGGCGGAATTAGAATTAAATTCATTCCCGAATTAAACACACGCATACACACGGCGCAGCCCGCCACCATTTGGAGGCGAAACTCGTTAGCATGTAGGCAAGCTGCGTCTTCACGCATATCCCGGCCCAGCGCAGGGGTGGCGGGACGGGCTGGGGCTCCGACACCCCGGGGCCCTGCGGCTCCTGTCCCCATCTGAGCTGCTCTCCCTGCGCTTCCCGCCTCTCCCCTCCGCATGGTCAGCCCTGCCCAGGGCCTTGACCCTGCCCTGGCCTGAGCCCGGCCCCTCCGCCTGGGGGTGGCCTCCCACGGCTGCTCAGGACCCCAGATTCCTCCATCACCCCCAGTCCACAAGCAGAGCAATCCTAGAATTGCTTTTTTTGAAAAGACTTTTTCTTTAACTAATTGGGTTGGGAAGGTGGCTCAGTGGTAGAGTGCTGGCCTAGCACGCATGAAGACCTGGATTTCATTCCTCAGTACCACATACACAGAAAAAGCCAGAAGTGGTGCTGTGCCTCAAGTGGTAGAGCAAAAGCAGCTCAGAGACAGTGCCCAGGCCCTGAGTTCAAGCCCCAGGACTGGAACCAAAAAAAAAAAAGTTAATCAAATTTTTATTGTAAAGGTGATGTACAGAGGGGTTACAGCATGTCAGGGAACTTGTTTTGTCAGTTATGGGGCCTCTAACACTTGAGCCACAGCACTACTTCTGGTTTTCTGGTGGTTCATTGGAGATAAGAGTCTCATGGACTTTCCTGCCCAGCCTGGCTTTGAATCAAGGTCCTCAGATCTCAGCCTCCTGAGTATCTAGGATGACAGGCCTGAGCCACCAGCACCCTGCTTCAATCCTAGAATTTCAATCAGGAGTATAGCACTCTCTTACTTAATATGTTCTGGCATGGGGATTTGTCTGTTAGAACTTTCTGGAATGTTCCCGTATGAGTGCACATATGGATTCTGCTCACATTTTGCTTTAATGAATGTAGATAATTACATGTAGCTGGAGGCTCCCATATTGGCAGACATGGTTCTGGGGGTTCCATGGCTGCTGCTGTCTGCCAGCTAGGATCCCCTGGGGGTCCCCGCTGTCTCCCCAAGTGCCTGTTGTCTTTCCAGGGCTGGCCACCAGCCCGGGGTGCTTTGTTCCTGCCTGCTAGCACCCCAGTCACCTGCCTTGTGGGTTCCTGGCCATGCCAGCTCTCTCCTGCTTGGGATGGGGGTGGCTGTGATGTCATAAGCTCCCCACAATCCCCCGGAGGTCTGTCCCCAGCTGCCCGTGCCCTGAACCCCATATCTGCTCCTTTGTTTGGGGGTTGGCTGGTGGTGCTGGGAGTGTGCTCTATCATTGAGCCCCGATCCCCATGTGGCTTCTTCCCTTCCCTCCCCAAGCCCCTGAGATGCTTGCTGGTCCCCGAATCCCTGAGAGACCCGCCCAGCCCTGCTTCCTCCTCCTTTCCCTGGGGCCCTCACTGTCCCCCCTATCCTGGCCTCTCACCCAGCCTGCCACAGGGCCTTTGCTTAGGCTGCCCCTCCTCAGTGCCTCCTCTTTCTATGACTTTTCTCAGTAGTGACTTCAACGTGTGTGTGTGTGTGTGTGTGTGTGTGTGTGTGTGCGCGCCTTAAGGATTTCTGGCAGCTTTTTTTTAATGCCTCATTTCAAAATCATTTTAAAGTTACCAAAAATTGGCAGGAATAACACAGAGTTTCCATATACTGTTCCTGGAACCACCCCTGAAATGAACTTGTTACATAAGCATACAGTGAGGCTCTAGGCTGGGGTCCAGCAGCCTTAAACCACGTGTGCACGCACTTCTGGCAGTGCTGGGGTTTGAACTTGGGACCTTGTTCTTGTTAGGCAGGTGATCTACCACTGAGTCATACCTTTCACACTGAAGCCAGGCCCCAACATACAAAACCCGTGCCCTGGCACAATCTACGCCCCCTACCACACGAGCCACGCCCCTCAGCGAAAGCCACACCCCCATTCTGTTTGGGGCTGGTTGTTTAGAGACAGTGCTACACTTTTTGCCAGCATCCCTCGGCTTTGCTTCCTGCTGTAGCAGGTGTGCGATCTCTCCCCTCCTCTCCAGCGTTGGTTGTTGGGATGGGAGAAGGTGTCTCACTTTTTTGCCTGGGCTGCCAAAGAACTTCAATCCTCCTGAACTCTTCCATCTGATAAAAGTCTCAACCATCTTCACTCTACCGTGCTGTAATTTGAAGGTACTTCTCTCGCCAGATGTGGTGGCTCACATCTGTCTTCCCAGCTCTAGAAAGGCTAGGAAGGATCATGAGTTCAAGGCTAGCCTGCCTGAGACATCTTGTCTCAAAAGCAGACAGGTAGGGTGACTCACACCTGTCATCCCAGCTACTCAAAAAGGGGCGATCAGGACAATCACAGTTCTTCTTGACAAGGGGCGATCAGGACAATCAATAGTTCTTCTTGAGATTCTGGATCAATGGGTAAAATCTGCGCCTGGTGTTTCATGACTGTAATCCAAGCTATGTGGAAGGCTTCCACAGGAGGGTCATGACCCAGGATAGCCTGAACATAAACACAAGACCTTCACTGACAAAACGATGAAAGCAGAAAGGGCTGACATGGCTCACACCTAGAGCATCTGCCTACCAAGCGCAAGGTCCTGAGTTCAAACTGCAATAGAGTCCAAAATGTGAGGTGATTTCCAGATACCTGCAGCTCTGGGCCTGCTACCCTCACTCCCAACTCTCCCTTGCCTTCCCCACTTCTGGGGCAGTCTTTCCGAGGTTTCCCCAGCTTACTGCTGTTAGGAGGTGGTGGTCCCTTAAGGGGTGTGGCCTGCAGAGAGTTCTTAGGTGATTGGGGGTGTGGCCCGGAAGGAGATGTTAGGTGATTGGGGGCGTGGCCTTGAGGAAGATCTTAGGTGATGGGGGTGTGGCCTCAGAGCGGATCTTGGGAACCTGATCTTCACTCTGTTTTGCTTCCTGTAAGTGTGGGGAGGGGTGGCTCACCACAGGGCTCCCTCTGCCCCACGGCCCTGCCACAGACCCAGAGCCACGGAACTGGTTATGGGCTGCAAGTTCCAGAAATGTGAGTCAAAGACCCAATCATTGTTCTTCTTTCCTCCTCCGCCTTCCTTTTCTTCCTTTTTCTTTTTGGGTTCTGTCAGTTGTGGGGCTTGAACACAGGGCCTGAAGGCTGCCCCTCAACTTTTGTGCTCCAGACTGGCGCTCTACTGCTTGAGCCACGGCTCCTCTTCCTGCTTTTTGTGGTTCGTTGGAGATAAGAGTCTCACAGGGGCTTTTCGGTCTGGGCTGGCTTTGAACTGCGATGGTCATGTCTCAGCCTCCTGAGCAGCTGGGGTGACAGGCGTGAGCCACCCGCACCTGGCCAACCTTTCTTCTTTAGAAGCTGCACGTTTCCAGTGTTTTGTCTCAGGACCAGCGGTGGGCAGCTGTACTCGGAAGGTATTTGCTGAGCTGTGCTTTCCATCTGGGGCGGAGAGGCTCCGAGCCGGGGAGCAGGATCCGCTCAGCCACCACCGCGGGGCTGAGGCTGGGTGTCACCTCTTCAGGCTCACCTGGCTGTGAGGTGCAGAGGCCTTCACCTTCCCAAACCCGCTCAACTCAGAGTGGGCAGGGTTAGAGAGGGAGAAAGAGGCGGAGCCAAAGTGACTCCAATTGACATCCACCTGGAGGGCTGAGGAGTGAGAAGCAGACCTGCAAAGAGGGGAAAGTGAGGATGTAGAGAATGGGGGAGGGGGAGGGAGAGGAAGGGAAGAAGGGAACTGGAGAAAGAGAGAGGGGGAGGGAGATTGTGGCGAAGTGCCTGGAGCAAGCCAAACCTGAAGCCCACACTGTGTCATTTCCAGTGACACAAACTGAGAGTGTGGTCTTTTCTGCTGAAATAAAAGTGCATTGGGCTTTTCTATTTGTCATCACAAATCTCGATGAACGCAGGCGGGTGGGCCAGGCTTGGACAAGGAAAAGAAAGCTCCAGAAAGAAACCTATGCACTCTCTCCAAGGTGCTCACTTCCTTCGGCCAGGGAAGGCGCTCTGGCAGGGTGGGGATGGCCCGGGATCTCCTCTCTCCCCTCTCCTCCTCGCGGGGGGGGCCGTAGTGCCCCCACCCCATCCCTGAAGCTGTGCCCGAGAAAGACCTCGGATTTGGGGCAGCTGGTGTGGAACAACTTGAATTAGACGGTTTCCCGTTGAGCGTCCAGGGCCTCTCCTTTCCTTCATAGGCCCCACAGTGCCTGTCGGGGGCTCCCCCCCCCCGAGTCTGATGAGGGAGGCAAGACCGAAAAAGGCCCGGAGCTTGCTCCCAGAAAATTCAGCAGAGAGAAAGAACAGGGAGAACGAACGAGGAGGGGCTTCACCAGGCAAGCTGGGCCCTGAGAATGGCACAGGGCGCAGCAGGAGAGGAGGAGGGAAAAGACTCCGGGCGGAGGATTCTCCGCCTGTGCAAAGGCCCTGGGGCCCGCAGGAGCTTGGCGGCCCAGGTGGGCTGGAGCAAAGGCAGCGATTGGGGCGGGGTGGTGGTGCATGTATAGGGGTTCCCCCCTAGCAGCCTGGGCGGGAGGTGGGGAGGGGCCTCTCGAGCCCGGTGTCTGGAGTGCTAGAACCTTGGCAGAGATGACGTCACAGAGGTGTGCAGGTGGGGGGTGGGGAGGGTGGAGGCTGGCAGAACCCTGGGGAGGGGGGAGGGGAGGGTGGCTACCGGGATCTCAGTGTCACCTGGCAGAGAGGGGGACAAGCCGGGCCGGGGAGCCCAGCTTCCAGGACGCCATGCGGGCTGGGCTGCCCTTGGGAGCCGCTCTCTCCTAGGGTCCCCCCTC
>NW_012267280.1:2529706-2534576 GCF_000151885.1 Dipodomys ordii | reverse complement strand
TCCAGGCCCAGCTGCGCTCCCGGCGGCTGGAGCTGCTGGCCCGCGCCGGCCCCCGGCCCCGCTGCAGCTCCACGTCCTTGGGCCTGGCCGACCACGTCGCGTCTCCTCCGGATGGGTCTCCCCGAGCCTCCTGACACGCACCCCCTTCCTGCCCGCCTCCCCCTCCCCCAACACAGACCCCCCTCGCCAGACCAGATCTGGATGGGGACGTTGTGAAAATAAAAGTTCAAAACGAAAAAGGGGTTTTGGACGGTCCACCGTTGGTGTGGCTCTTGCTGCCAAGGTGGATGCGGGGAGGGATGGCTGGAGCGCCCGCAGCCACTTTGTGCTAGGAGGAGGACGTCAGTCGAGCAACGGGAGACAAGGCCTGTCCCTCGGGTGTCTGGTGGGGGGGGGGCTCAATGGCTGCTACGGCCATTGGGTCAAAGGTTGCTGTTAGGGTCTCTTAATTCTACTCCCCTCCCCGGCTGGGAATACAGGCTGTTGGGTTTTTTCCCTCCTGTTTTCTGTGTGAGTAGCTGACCACTCTTCTTTTTTCCTTTTCCTCCTGCTTTCTTTCTGTTCTTCTTTCTCCCGCCCTCCTTCCTCCTTTCCTTCCTTCCCTCCCCCCTCCTCTTTCCTTCTTCCTTTCTTTTCCTTTGAGCCAGTCCTGGGGTTTGAACTTGGGCCTGGGCGCTGTCCCTCAGCTCCTCAGCTCAAGGCGAGCACTCTACCACTTGAGCCACAGCGCCACTTCCCGTTTTCTGGTGGCTTATTGGAGATAAGAGTATCACAGACTTTCTTGCTCTGGCTGGCCTTGAACCACGATCCTCAGATCTCAGCCTCCTGAGTAGCTGGAATGACAGGCGCAAGCTACCAGCACCCGGCTTCACAAGTTTCTTTAATGACTGAGGGACGCTCCCCAAGTTAGACCTCCTGTGGATGGTCAGGGCGATCCTGGTCACCAGGGAGGTAAGTCAGCCTGCCTGAGGCCCTACTGTGCGCCAGGCCAGAGGACTCATCCCACCATCCATCCGCTTTGAGCCTCAGTTTCCCCACCTGCAAAGGGAGCTGAGGACCTGCCCACTGAATTACTGATGGAGGAGCTATGTTTAACCCCCCAGACCAGGAACTTCCCTAGGAAACCCCGGGGACTACCTGGAGGCGGTGTCTTCCCCCCCCCCCAGCGGAAAAGCCACAATGCCTGCTACATCCGGGCGTGTTTAGTAAGTGCACATGGACGCTCCCCCTCTGCTCAGGCCCTGCCTGTCCCCCCTTCCCCCCATCCTGAGACACCCCCTCCCCGCTGTCCCAGCCTCCTTGCTACCCCAGCTGCCAGGCCCAGGCTCCTTTCCAGCCGCCTCCGGGAACGATCGTGGCTGCCAAACCCTTGCATCTGCTCAGGGCCGGCCCATGCCAGCCCCGCGCCCCCGCCACGGCTGCCAACCCGTGAGCTCAGCTGAGGGAGCTCCTTCCTGCCGGCCAGGCGGTGCCATCTGTGTTGGCCCTGGTGTGTGTGTGGGGGTGGGAAACTGAGGCTCAGTGGGGAACTTGGGGCTGGCAGGGGTCTGCGCTCCTCCCTTCACGACTTTGCAGCTTGGGCCAGGTTCCTGGGGGACACCCTGTGTCCCCCCCTTCCAGGGAAACCACAAAGGATTCCCCCGTCTCGGTGGTGGCAGAGGCAGGGAACCCCAAATGTCAGCCTCTGTGGTGCTGCAGGGAAATAGGTGGTGTTGGTTGGAAGTAGGGGACTCCAGAGCTGCCCCCGCCTCCCCAACCATCAGCACTCTGGAGGCAGAGCAGGAGGTCCTGGAGTTTGGGGCCACCCCAAGCCAATCCCAGCCCAGGCTCACAGAGTCCCGTGGACCTGCCACCTGTGGGGCAGAGAAGCACCAAGAAGATTCAAGCAGAGGAAGCTGGGGGGGGGGGATGAGGGAGCAGCAGGTGCAAAGGTCCTGGGGCACGAAACCTTGCAGAAGCCAAGATGGCTCCATCAGTGAGAGCCGAGGGGAAAGCCAGCCAGAACCTGGCTGAAGAAACAGAAACAGGGGATCGAATTCACTTCTGAGAGCAGCAGGGAGCATGGAGAGTTTGTGGTTTAAAATCGCAGGCTGGGGTCCGGTTTGCAGGGGGGGGGGTGATCGCCTTCAGTTCACAGCGCTCTGCGTGTCACAAACAACTGGTGTGCGGACACCACCGCCACTGAGTCAGGGCAGTGTGGCAC
Source organism: Dipodomys ordii (assembly GCF_000151885.1). NCBI lineage: Eukaryota > Metazoa > Chordata > Mammalia > Rodentia > Heteromyidae > Dipodomys > Dipodomys ordii. Next base: position 2,532,373 of record NW_012267280.1, on the reverse strand, counting down.
CGGTCCCCAAAGCCGTTTCCGTGAGACAATCCAGGGACTCGGTCCCCACAGGAGCGCGGAGGGTCCTGAATGCAAGCCCCAGGAGGGACAGACAGACACAGACAGACAGACACACAGACACACAGACACACACACACACACACACACACACACACACACACACACAGAGGCCCGGCCACGCCCCCTCTCCTGTTCTCCTACCCTCACCATTCTGCTCCATTCTGACCCTGGCTCCGCCCCACGATCTGGCTCCACCCCTCTTCTCCGTCCCTGCCCTATCCACTCATGGCCCCGCCCATTCCACCCCTGGTCCCGCCTTCTGTCATGACCACGCCCTCACGCCAACGCCACGCCCACTCGTCATGGTCCTGCCTCTTTCCTGGCCCTAGCTCTGCAGTGCAGCCCCTCCCCCTGAGCTAGACCCGCCCCACCCTCCCGGGCCTGTGGCCCCGCCCCTGCAATCTGGCCCCGCCCTTATCTCCTTGGTTACACCCCTCTTGCCTGGCCCTCCACACCTCTCCAACCTGGCTCTACCCTGCAATCTGGCCCCGCCCCTCGGCATCCCAGCCCCGCCCCCTCGGCATCCCGGCCCCGCCCCGCCTCCAGGCCCCGCCCCTCCGCATCCTGGCCCCGCCTGCGGAGGACGTTCTCAGGAACAGATGGCCGCCTTCCTTGCCCAGCGCTCTGCCAGTTAATTACCGCCGCCTGTAATTAAACTTCCCACAAATTAGCTGTCAGCTGCGCTAAAGGGAGCTGTCCCTCTCAAATGCCACCTTGACTTGCTGAGTTGTGAGCCTTGTCGACAAAATAATTAACGGCGGAGGGAGACAACCAAACTTCGAGCCCCCCACCCCCCTCCCCGACGTCCCACCCCCAAAGCCAAACGCTGCCAGCTGAAGTGCGGGAACACAAGGCTTGTCACTGTGGAAAGAGCTTTTATTGAATACCTACTGTGTGCCAGCACACAAGGTAGAGTCTCAGTCTCCCTGAACTTCCATCTCCAGCTCGTGCAAAGGCCCTGGGGCAGGGCGGAGTCTGGAGGAGCAGCGAGACGTCGAGGCTGCAGCAGGTGAGCCGTGGGCCCAAGGAAGGAGGAAAGAGGAAGAGGGTGGGGTGGGTGAGTCGTGCAGGCTCCCCACTCCCGCCACCGTGGACTGCAGGGAGGACTCGTTCTTGACTCAGAAGAACGTGGGAGCCATGGAGATAGAGGGAGGGAAGGGGCCGGATTCAGTGCTGTCTGGAGGGCGCTACAGGGAGGCCAGGCTGGAGGCCACTGCCCTGTTTCAGACGAGACGGTGAGGCTGGACGAAGCAGGAGGAGGAGGAGGTGGGGGAAGGCTCAGGTCAGGGAGGATTGGCTGGGGCGGTTGGGAAGGGGAGGATTCCCGGTCAATGGCCTGAGCCCCAGGTGCGTGGTGCAGGGCCCTGGGGTGGGAGACAGGAAGTTCTCCCACACTGGATCCCAATGGCTCTGGATAGGTGGTAGGGGTGGGGGAGGCGTCGGGTGGGGTGGGTCTAGATCTTGGGTACCCCCCTCCCAGATCCCCCCCCAGGAAAACCACCTGCAAGGAAATTCATCCTGAGGAGGGCGGTGTCATGCCAGAATAAAATACAGGACGGAAAGGGACTGACACCTCTCCCCCCCCTCTGCAAATGGAAACACATGCCTGAGGTGGTTTTTTGGGGTGCTAGCGAGGCTGGGTGTCTGGGTTGAAGGCAGATGTATGCATTTGTCAAAACTTACCCAACTGTGTCCTCCAATTATGTCTCAATGAAACACATCCAAAGTGTGGAGGGGGGGGGGCGAACGCCCAAACTCCCGCTCACCACGGCGGTCCTCCCCTCCCCTGCCAGCGGGAAGGCCCATGGCACACCCCGAGCCTGGCAGCCGCCGGGAGGGGCTCCCGAGTGAGTGTTTACTCGAGGGAAGCCAGAACATATGTCCACCTGGAGCCAGCCCTTCCCGCAGCTGCCCACTCAGCCAGCCGCGGGAAACAGCCCACTGTGGCCCAGCCACATGCTGGAGTACGACACAGCCCTGAAAATCGGAGGAGGTCTGACGACGGGCCACGTCCCCGCCAGGAGGAATGTCTGATTCACGCTCGGTGACACAAACCAGATTCCCAAGGTGTTGTCCTTCGGCGTACTGTGCACACCGTTTGTAAAACAACCAGACAAGCTTCGGAATGGAGAGAGGAAGATGCAGGGGAGGGCAGTGACAGGGATGGGCGCGTGCACTGTGTAATGTGGGGGATAGAGTGCTCTGTCCAGGCTGCTCCCCCCAGGCCCCCAGTGCCATCCGCAGCGCTGCCAGGAGCAACAACGGAGACATAAAAGCCTGGTACGGTAGCTCACACCTGCAGTCTGAGCTCTCGGGAGGATCCCGAGTCTCCAGCCTCTCCCGGGCTGCGCTCCGCACCCTGGCTGAAACCACCAATACACACAAGCAGAGGAATGAAGGACGTCCGTCCCCAGCCGGAGGGCGAAGTGGAAGTGACAGGTGTTCTCTTTGGATGTAAAATTCCCAAAGCGACCCCCTGGACCCCGTACCCCCTTAGCCTGCACCCCATCCCCAGCAAACACAAGCACGCTAAGCAGCACCTGCCTGAGATTCCTGCAGAAAAAACAGAATTAGTGCCGATAATTCGGAGGAAGAGGGCACTAAAGT
>NW_012267280.1:2526783-2528130 GCF_000151885.1 Dipodomys ordii | reverse complement strand
GCGAGGGGGATGGGAGGAGGAGGGGAGGGGGGGTCCCCTGGGCGCGGGGGGGGGCACCGGTGGCTGCCGCTGGCTCAGCCCGGACCGCGGGGGACTCAACCCAGCGCCCGCCCTCTCCGGGGGCTGAGCGAGAGTGGCTCCGCTCCAGGGCCAATGGGAACTCAGGGAAGAAGCATTACCTCATCAGGCAGCGCGCCCATTGGCTGTGGGCTCCTGGCGGGCGGGCACTGGGCTGCAGAGCCGGGAATGAGAAGCTGACCGCAGGGGCGAGGGGAGCAGGGGGGAGGGGCGGGGGCGGGGGCGGGGGAGGGCTCCCACTATCGCAGGGCTGCATGCTTGCTGTTTGGGGCACACTTGGGTCCTCTTGCCTGGCCTTCCAGGGACAATCTTGGGGCGCAAGGACATCGGAAGTGGAATGTGGCTGACGGTGCCCCCCTTTCCTGCCCTCTCTCATCAGCGGGCTTCCCTCCCCGCCCAGTAACCCTCAAGCAGCGCTGAGGGTTGCCCCCACCCCTAGCAAACACCCCCGAGCCCTACACACCAGCATTCACCCCACAGAATCGCGGGGTACTCATATGGGCCACAGAGGTGGGGACCCCACCACTGGGGGGGCGTGGTCAGTCAGCAACCAGCCCGTAGGGAGCAGCAGCGTGGGGGGGGGGCGGGAGGGGGCTGTGCAGGGTGTGCAGGAGCCAGCTCTGAGCCATGCTGCCCACACCAAAAGATAGCCCAGAACAAAGGTAAAGCCGATGGGCAGGGCAGACCTGGGGTCCTGAGAAGGCAACAGCGGGGGCTTCAGTCAGGGAGGGTCTCCCCCAGAAGCAGAGGGGAATTAAGCAGCTGTGAGGGCTGGGAAGAGAGCTCAGCCTGTGCAAAGGCCCTGGGGCCGGAGGGAGTTGTAGAAGCCAGGAGGTGCTGGTGAGGCTAGAGCAGGGGAGGGTGGAGGGGCAGAAAGGGAGGAGGAGGCAGGGAGGGGATGGGGCAGCTGGTGCAGGGCCCTGAGGGCAAAGGAATGCCGGAGAAGAGCTCCCAGCGTGTACCGTGTGGTCTGCAGGCCACCAGCTGAGTTCAGGGCTTGGGAACCCAAAACTCCTCCCTCACCCCCTTTTCCCCCACTGGCACAACCCCCGGCTCCCCCTCAGGCGTCATTAGTCTAAAGTTGGCCCACCCCAGGCCGCCCCTGGCTGAGCCCCTTTTGATGTGACTAACAGCCATTAGATTAATGGGCTCGGCACTGCTGCATTTATTCCTGAGCCTCTACAAACTAAATGTTCCCGTGTAATTACAATTACGGACGTGTTCCCGAGTGAGACACACAGCGAGGGCCTTGCCTCTATCCTCCTCCTC
>NW_012267280.1:2519162-2520464 GCF_000151885.1 Dipodomys ordii | reverse complement strand
CCCCCAGCGGCCGCACCCCGAGAGCCTGGGCCTGGATCCCCCATCGGCCGCACCCCGAGAGCCTGGGCCTGGATCCCCCAGCGGCCGCACCCCGAGAGCCTGGGCCTTTGCCCCGGGCTGGCCCCCCCGTGTGGCCCCGGCTCCCTGAGCCTCTCTTCCCGCCCCCAGCCTCAGGTGCAGCCGCCCAGTCCCCGGCTCTACCACTTGAGCCACAGTGCCACTTCCAGTTTCCTGGTGGTTTATCAGAGATCAGAGTCTCATGGGTCTCTCCTGCCTGGGCTGGCTTTAAACTACGATCCTCAGATCTCAGCCTCTTGAGTAGCTAGGATGACAGGTGTGAGCCGCCAGCGCCCAGCTTGTAAGACTCTTATCTCCCCTAAAAACTACCCCCCCCAAAAAAAGGCTAGAAGTGATGCTGTGGCTGAAGTGGTAGAGCCTTGAACAAAAGTTCAGGGACAGCGACCTGTCCCTGAGTTCAAACCCCAGGAGCGGCCCGAAAGAAAGAAAGAGAGAGAGAGAGGGAAAGAAAGAAAGAAGAAAGAGAGAGAGAGAGGGGGAGGGAGCAAGGGAGGGAGGGAGGGAGGGAACAAGGGAGGGAGGAAGGAAGGAAGGAAGGAAGGAAGGAAGGAGAGAAAGAAAGGAAGAAAGAAAGATAGAAAGAGAGAAAAGAGAGAAAGAAAGAAAGAAAGAGAGAGAGAGAGCAGGCAGGCAGGCAGACTCCGTGCTACTTTGTGGCTGTGTGATCTCAGGCAAGTGCCTTTCCTTCTCTGAGCTTGTATTCATTCAGAAAAATGGACAGGCTCCTGACAGCAGCCCAGCAAAGCCCTGTGCATCCATCTTCCAGTGTAATTAAAAAAAAAAAAAAAGATTTACCCGCATCTGGAGCAGCGCTGTTTGCCATGCATGAAGCTTAAGCATTTTCAATAAAGAAAAACAAATCCAGGCTGACAAGCTTTCTGATTTATAGTAATTGAGAAGCAGCAGTGGTTGCTCTAATGGTTGGGGTGGGGAGAGTTGGGGGGGCTTCATGGGGGGTTCCTACCAGCCCCCCACCACACACACAGGAGGGAGCTGCAGCCTAGTCAGGCTAAACCATTGCTTTACCAACTTGGGAGTCCGTGCAGCCATTAGCAAGAGGTAAAATAAATACGACCCCAGAAGCTCTGAAATGGCGGCTCCCTCTCCCTGCGCTGTCCCTCTCCACGCTGCTCCACTTTACCTATGAGGGAGGTGGCGGTGGGATTTGAAAAATGCCTGATTTTTGCCTTCAAGAGACTTTTGCAGCTGGGATTTCTCAGGGTC
>NW_012267280.1:2518070-2519112 GCF_000151885.1 Dipodomys ordii | reverse complement strand
GGTTTTTGTTTTTCCCTTTCTTGGTGTGGGTGCTTTCCCTCAAGAGCCTTCATTGGTTTCCAGTGGGCCCGAGGCTCCTTCCCCTCCACAGCACGTGGAACTCACCCGGGTCAGCGGTGCGCACACGGGGAAGCCATCACACTCAAAGAAGACAATCGACGCTCCTCGGCAGCCAGGCATGGGGAAAGAGGGCTCAGGGAGATGCCCCCAGATAATGCACAAAAGAAAAGAAAAGAAAACTCGATAAATTAGACTTCATCAGAATTAATAAATTTGCCATGTGAAAGACACTGTTAAAAAAAAAAAGAGATGAAAAGCGAGAGCCGGCGTGGCTCAGAATCTACTTGCAAATCACATCTATGACAAAGAAAATGGATCTAGCATGGATAAAGAACTCTGCAAACACGACACCAAGCTGATGAACAGCCATGTGGAGAATGGCTGGGACCGTGGACACAGCCTTCGCTGGAGGGGAGGCGGCAAGGAGCGTATGCGTGCGCGTGGGCTGGGGTTGGACCTCAGGGCCTTTGCACATGCCTGGTGAACATTCCCCACCGAGTCATACCCTAGGCTGGGGTGATGGCAGACAGGGATTTTGCTTTAGATTCGCCGTCCTCGGCTCCCCACCGGCCGGGAATACAAGTGCGTACTTTCATACCTGCCACAAAATGTAAATGAGTTCGTTGTTGTTATATGAATAATATCTCCATAAAGCTCATTAAAAATTCATAGAACTCAACACTCCTCAAAGAAAGAGTCAATTTTTTTTTTTCTGGGTGCTGGCAGCTCATGCCTGTAATCCTAAATACTCAGGAGGCTGGGATCTGGAGGATGGCAGGTGGAAGCCAGCAGGGGCAGAAAAGAGATTCCACCTCCCATTATCCAGCACAAAGCCAGGGAGGAAGCATGGTTCAAGTCGTGGAGCACCTGCGTTGCAAGCTCAAGGCCCTGAGTTCTAGACACAGAGCTGCCAACAAACAAACAAAAACACAGCTTGTTGCAAGCCAGATTCAATGATACATAACTTTACAACCCATACTTG
>NW_012267280.1:2513674-2515680 GCF_000151885.1 Dipodomys ordii | reverse complement strand
TAACCCAGTGGGGATTCCGCCAGGTCCAGCCATGGGGTGGAGGGGGCACCCCCCAAATTGATGGGTGAACCCAGGCGTCCGCTCCCTCCTTTATGTTTTGTGCCTGAACTCAGGGCCTGGCCGCTGTCTGGGGCTTCCCAGCCTTGGCCCTCTACCACTTAAGCCACAGCTCCGCTTCGAGCTTTTTGCTGGTTCATTGGAGATAAGAGTCTACACGGACTTTCCTGCCCGGGCTGGCTTGGAACCGCGATCCTCAGATCTCAGCCTCCTGAGTAGCCGGGATTACAGGCGTGAGCCATGGGCTTCTATTCTTCAACCCCGATTCTGTCTCTCCAGCTCTTTCCTGGCTTCCTAAGGCTCCTGCCCCACCCAGCAAACCAAGCCAAACTCCCAGGCTCGGCCACGCCCACTACCAAACCACGCCCACGGCCACGCCCCACCACGAAGCCACGCCCCTGACGCCATCCGTCAGCTTTACTTTACCCACACCATTCCAGCCATGCCCCAGCCACACCCAGCCAATGAGGTCAAACCAAGCACTTAGCATGGCCACGCCCCCTCATCAACGAGCCAATCATAGTTAGCTAACATGACACGCCCAGCATAGGTCCGATCACGCCCTTCAGAGCAGATACAAATCCGGCCACTCCCAGAAGCATGGCCACACCCACACGTATAGCCACGCCCCATACTCATCTGGCCACGCCCCTCGGCCCTGACCACACCTGCCTCTGAATTCTCATCCCTGTTCAAATCACTGGGAACTCACACTGGAAACAAAAGGATCTGTTTCATTTCTGTCTTTTCCAAGTATGATTTGTTTTTTGGGGGGAGGGTGCCAGACCTGGGGCTTGAACTCAGTCCTTGAGTTTCTTTTTCTCGTGGCTGGTACACAGCTACTTGAGCCACTGAGCCACATCTGTTTTTTTCTGAGTAGTTCATTGGAGATGAGCGTCTCATGGACTTTCCTGACTGGGCTGGCTTCAAACTGTGATCCTCAGATCTCAGCCTCCTGAGTAGCTAGGATGACAAGTGTGAGCCAATGCCCAGCTTCAAATTATAAATGGTAAAAATTGCCGGATCTATATGTATATAAACTCCATCGGTTTAGCTATTTTAAAGATTAGCAATCATGGGTATTTAGCATATTTGTTTTGCCCTACAAACCTTGTTGCTATGTAGTTTCCAATTAAAAAAAATAGATTCCAAGGAAAACCTATAGCCAACGAGCAGGACTAACTTCCACTTCTTCCTGTTTCCAGTTAGGGAAGCTCCGACCTCCACAAATATGCCAGGATGTGCTGGCAATTTCTGCACACAAGGACTTGTCTCTGTGGGCCAAGGGCTCTATTTCCTGAGCTTAATGTCCTCGAAGTTCGTGACATTGTAGTATGTATGTAGCTAGGCTTTTTTTTTAAGGCTTCATAATATTCCAATGTTTGAGTGCATGCCGTCTGTGTGTGTGTGTGTGTGTGTGTGTACTGCTGGGTAATTTTCCCTGCTGACTGTAATAAATTCAGTGACTCTGCCATGACAGTACAAGGTCTTTGTGTGAATCTTTGTTTTTCCTCATTTTGGGTCCTCTGATAAGTCTATGCCCAAATGATTTTTTTTTTAATTTTTATTTTGTCAGTCATGGGGCTTGAACTCAGGGCCTGGGCACTGTCCCGGAGCTCTTTTTTGCTCAGGGCTAGCACTCTACCACTTGGAGCCACAGCTAGTTTTCTGGTGCATTGGAGATAAAGAGTCTCACGGATTTTCCTGCCTGGGCTGGCTTTGAACCACGATCTTCAGATCTCAGCCTCCTGACTAGCTAGGATTACAGGCGTGAGCCACTAGTGCTTGGCTCCCTATTTCTTCTTTAGCTTGACCCTTGTTCAACCTTCATCCCTCCCTCTCTCCTGCCTCCTGGAATCCTTGATACCATTGTGTTCCCAGGACTTAACCCAGGATAAAGAGCACAGTAGGTGCTCAATCAATGCTGGCTGCATGGGCACTGCCGGGAT
>NW_012267280.1:2495995-2502759 GCF_000151885.1 Dipodomys ordii | reverse complement strand
CTGTGGCTCAAGTGGTAGAGCGCTAGCCTTGAGCTGAAGAGCTGAGGGACAGCGCCCAGGCCCTATGAGAAAGAGTGAGGGAGGGAGAAGAAATACAGTGAACTAAGCCAGCCACCTGGTCCTGAAGTAGAATCTCAGGAAGCCAATGCTGTGAGGCCAGAGGGAAGCTGGACCCACAGCAGTGACCAGCACACAGCAGGTGCTCAATGTTTGTTTTTGTCACCATGCAAAGTGGTTTCCTTGGCCTCCATCTACTGACTGCCCGCCTCCCTGCTCTGCTGGTCCCCAGCCTGACTCACACAAAATTAGACTTCCATGACTGCACCCAAACTGGCTCCAAGATGGCCATTTATAAGGCCCAAAGGCTGTGAGTGGCCCTGTGGCTCTGGGCCTGTGGCAGCTGCACCCATATGGCGGTTGGGTGAGGCGGCTCCACTCATGGAGGCCAGGAAGCAGAGAGAAGGAAGGGGCGGGGTCTCCATCCTTTTCAAGGCCACATGCCAATCACCTCACTTCCTCCCATCAGACTCCGCCTCTTAAAGGGTCTGCGCTTCCCAGTAGCAACACCTGGTGACCCGGCCCTCAACCCATGGGCCTTTTGGAGCCATTCAAGATGTTGAGCTCTACCACTGAGTGCCAGAGGATTCTATCTTCGGGGCTCAGCTTCTTTTCTGCCCCATGGCTCCGGGAGAGGGGAAGTGGCACTCAGCTTTAAGACTTTTTTTTCTCTTGTCAGTCGTGGGGCTTGAACTCTGGGCCTGGGCACTGTCCCTCAGCTCTTCAGCTCAAGGTGAGCACCCTACCACTTGAGCCATAGTGCTACCTCCGTTTTTTTCTGCTTATGTGGTGCTGAGGAATCGAACCCAGGGTCTCATGCATGCGAGGCAAGCAATCTACCACTGAGCCACCTTCCCAGCCCCATCTTTAAGACTCTTGTTGTTATCTGGGTGCTGTGGTTCACACCTGTCATCTTAGCTACTGAGATACGAGGATGGAGGTTTGAAGTCGGCCTAGGAAAGAAAGTCCCTGGAACTCTTATCCCTAATTAACTACCAAAACCACAAAAAACAAAAACAAAAAGCCAGCAGTGGAGCTGTAGTGCAAGTGGTAGAGCGCTAGACTTGAGTAACAAAGCCCAGGGACAGCGCCCGAGGCCCTGAGTTCAAGCCCAGGACTGACACAGGTACACACAGAAGAAACAGAAAACAGCCTTTTCCACAACAGTAAGATGCAGAGATTTCTCTGACCTGCACACCTCTGAGTCTAACCCTTGTGACAGAGACAGGGTCCCCATGGGAGCCAAAGGGCATGGCTTTCCCACTCTTCCCATTGGCCAGAGGGTGTCACATGACTCTACCCACTGCAAAAGCACCTGGGAAATGTAGTCCCCGGTTGGACAGCCGCCTCCCAGGTGACTCCGCCCCCCCCTTTGGGGCAGAAGTTTTGGCCAGTGCCAGAACTTTGCTGCCCTATGCTATGGGCTCACACGCAGTTCTCCAGTGGACCCTGGCTGGAGCCAGGCGGGGCGCCCAGGAGGCCAGGTAGGGGACAGCAGCAATGGCCGTCCAGTCCTTTATCTTGGCATGAAGTTCACATCCTTCATCCTTACTGCGGCCCTCTCCCAAGCCCAGGCTTTCTCCTTCAGACTCTTCTCCCTCAGCCTCCACCCTCCCCTGCCCACCCTCACTTCCTCAGGTCCAACTGCTTGAGCCTCCATCTCTTGGCACCCACCTGAGGCTCCATCTCCAATCCCAGTGCCATGAGATCAAGCTGAGGCTGGAGAATGACCAGGAACTTGTCCTTGGAGGAAGTCAGGGATGGACTCATGGGAGGGGGGTTGGCAGGTGCAAAGGCCCTGGGGCAGGAGCACCCTGGCATGCTGGAGGGACATCTGGGGGTGGGGCAGTGGTTGGGATGGGGAGGGAGGGAGGAGACAGGGGAGACTGTCAGCGAAGGGCTGGGTTGGAGGGGGTCTTGTCCACCCTAGGAGGGAGTTCAGACTTAATGTATTGTTGTTGTCGGTCGTGGGGCTTGACCTCTGGGCCTGGGTGTCGTCCCTCAGCTCTTCAGATCAAGGCTATCCCTCTACCACTTGGGCCACAGCACCATTTCTGGTTTTCTGGTAGTTTATTGGAGCTAGGAGTCTCATGGACTTTCCTGCCTGGGCTGGCTTTGAACCACGATCCTCAGATCTCAGCCTCCTGAGTAGCTAGGATGACAGGCGTGAGCCACCAGCTCCCAGCTCAGACTTAATTTAAATGCACTCAAGAGGCATCAGAGTCTGAGTGGGCGAATGTGTGTGCATGTGTGTGTCTGTCTGTCTGTTTGTCTCAAGAAAAAGAAGCCGGTCAGCCCGTGGGCTCCAGGCAGTCCCCCCTCCCCCAGCCAGCCTGGCCCCTTCCAGGTGACCCTCGAGATGATGGTCACCTCCAATCGCCACATCCATGCCTCCGTCCATCTTAATGACACCCAGGCTGCCGCGCGACACCAAACAGCTCATCGCAATTATGATAAAATATTAAAATGACTCACAAAATCAATTATTCACACACCTCTGTGTTCCCGCTTCCAGGTGCTCGGGGCTGATGAGATTTATTTCTTTTCCCCCAAGCAGACGGGGGTGACTTGTCAGCCGTGTCTGTGCAGATGGGGACACTGAGGCAGGGGAGGGCGGGGCAGGGGTGGGGCTGTCCCGGGCAGGGGCGGCCGGGTGAGCGGCTCAGGCCTGGTCCGTTCAGCACCGTGGACAGCGCCAGGCTCCGTCCTGGGAAGCAGGTGGGGCCCAGAATCCACCCACTTTCCCTGCTGCCCCATTTGGGATGGACCAGCGTTGACGCCTGGTGTTAGTGGGTAAACTGAGGCTTGGGCCTCTATAGGCCTCTTTGTAACATTCCCAAGGCAGCCAAACACTTGAATTAAGTCACAGCAGTAACTAAAACAGGCAAGACTTCCTGACCTGGGGACATAGCCGGCGGATATGTAAGACACAAATAAGAACAAAATGAGGGCCGGGCGCCCGTGGCTCATGCCTGTCATCCTAGCTACTCAGGAGGCTGAGATCTGAGGATCGCGGTTCAAAGCCAGTCAAAACGGACAAAGAAAAAAAACCGTCTGGGTGTGGGGCTCAAGCACAAAGCCAAAAGCTCGGGGCGGGTGGAGGGCGCCCCGAGCGTTCCTGGCCAGCTGGCGGCCCCCTGGGGGTCAGCTGGGGGAGGGGAGCGGCCCGGTGGCTCATGGGAAGGGCTGAGGGCAGGTCCGGCTGAGACCTCCACGCTGGCCTGCCAGCACCCCATGCTTCCTGAGCCTGACCGTCCAGTGCCCCCCTCCCCTCCAGCCATCCTTGGGACCCCCGCCACCAAGCCAGCTAGGCCTTTAAGATACAGCTGCAAAGCTGGGGTGCAGGGGGTGGGGGAGCTCCCGGCCCAGCTCCCCTCTCCCTGGGTGGGCTCCCCGGCTCCTGCGTGGGTGTGGAGTGCCGCGTCTGTCCCTCCCGGCTGTCGGCCAGTCAGCCCGGCCCCTCCTCCCGGCTCCCCCCAGGGAGCTGGAAGCTGGGTGTGCTGCCGGCACCCAGTGACCCCAGCCGCACGAATCAGGACCAGGGGGGCAGCGGATGGCCTCTTTCCACAGCTCCCCTCCTCCCCACCAGCTCCATCTTGTCCAGGAAGAGCTGAAGGCTGCCTGCCTCGGTTTCTCCTCTGGCTCTGAAGTCCTCTGGGTGGCAGGGAGCCACCCTGACCAGGTTGTGTCCAGGTTGTGCATGGATGCGGGGGGCCAGCAGCCTGAATGAACAACATGCCAGAAACAGGCTCAGCCAGGGCAAAGGCCCTGGGGCAGGACAGGGCTTGGCCGGTTGGAGAAGCAGGGCAAAGCTGGAGGGGCTGGAGCAGCAGAGGAGCAGAGAGGGAGGAGGAGGCTGGCAGAGGATCAGGTGGGGGTGGGGTTGTTCAGAGCCCTGGGGGCTGCCAGGAAGACTTGGCCTTTGACCCTGAGGGAGGGGGGAGCCGTGGAGAGCTGTGGACAGCAGGGGGAGGGGCGGACTGGCTGTGGTGGGGGGATTGGGTTGTGGACGTGGGTGGGAGCTGGGAGCCCACAGGAGGCATTCCTTGGAGACAGGAATCTCCCAGAGTTTCCAGTCCAGGCTGGCCTTGAACTTCAGCTTCCTGAGTAGCTGGGATGACAGGCAGGAGCCTCATTCTGTGGTCTCTGCAAATGGAGGTGGCCAGGCTGTGAGCAGCACTGTCGGGGAGGAAAGCCAGGCAGAGAAACAGAGACAGACTTCCAATAAACCACGCCAGGCCCTGGGTTCAGCGCCAGGCCCTGGGTTCAGCGGCTCCTGAAGCCGGCCCTGCGCGCAGCCAATGGTGATCTTTCTTTCTGACCAGCTTGGCTCCCTATTGCATTGCTCACAACCCAAGTGCAGCCTGGAACAAAACATCAGCGTCCCCCACTGCTAAAATCCATATCATCTTGTTGCTTCTGACACGTCCCCCTCCCCTGCTCCCCCTCTCCCCCTCGTCAAAAGAGAGGCGATCAGTCTCTCCTGCACTCGGGGTGTATGTATGTTGAGCTGCACCTGCCTGTGTGTTTTGGTGTGCAGTTACATGATCATAAGCTCAGATGCTGGAAACGCAGCACTGGCCATGTCGTGTCAGCGCCTGGATCCAGCTGGACCTGAAACCAAGCTCCAAAATGGTTCAGATACTCAAACATGCACGATGGCTCCCACAGCCCCAGCCCGCATCCTGCAGGGCGGGGGAGGGGAGGGGACCCGGGTCCCTTCCTTCCAGGCCATACGTCCTTCTCCAGACCCCCATACTGCCTCAGTCTCCCTCCTCCATGGTCCATTCCTCCCGCCTCCTACTTGAGAGAATATCAGTGAATGTCTCTCCTGGGTGTCTGCCCTGGAATGCTCTGACCTGAGCTTCTCCCAGGGAAAATGCCCTTGGGGAGTGGCGGGTGGCTCAGGATGGCCGAGTTCCTGTGTGCAGCTCGGGGGTTCCAGACCCGGCAGGGCGCGTCCCCTCTGGGGCCCCCAGGTCTAGGCATCCAGTGGCCACCTCGGTTGTGATTTTTGTGACTACCCTGGTCCTCTCCCTCTCTGGTCCAACCACCCCTAGCCTCAGTTTCCCCATGCAGAGTGTGTGGGGGGGTTGTAAGGCAGTGCTGGGCTGCCTGCGGGGCGGGCCTGGCCACCTGCTGGGCCCCGCCTCCCGCTGGGCCCGGTTGCCATGGTTACCATGCAAGCATCCTCCAGCCCCGGCCCCCTGCACCAGGCCCTTCCCGGGGACCGTGGCGCCCGCCCGGCTACCATGGCAACCGTTGCCAGGCACCCGCGTTGGGGTTTCCTGATTGGCCGAGCCCGACTGCCAGCAAAGGTCACCTCTAGGGTCACTTCTGGGCGGGAAGCGGGAAGTCCACCTGCGGCTGATGTTGGTTTAACTCCTTCACCCCCAGAAGGCAGGGGTGGAGATGGGGACAGGCAAGAGGGGGCTAGTCTGTGTGGGGGTGCCACTCCCCCAAGCCCCCAAAGTCTTCAGCCAAACATCTTCCACACAAAGGAAACATGTCCTGCAGATCTCTCAGAGAGAGAGAGAGAGAGAGAGAGAGAAAGACAGAGAGACAGAGACAGAGAGAGAGGAAGGAGACCCCTCCCTCAGCTTCTAGAAACTTCTCCCAGCCAGGAAGCGCTGGGCCCTGGCTGAGCCCTGGGGGGGATGGAAATTAAGTCACCTCAGGACCGAAGCTAGCACCTGGTCAGTGATCCCCCGGGGTTCAACCCCCAAGGAGGCTGGTTTCAGCTTGAGTACAAAGGCTTGTGATTGAGGGGAAGAGAGAGAAAGAAACAGAGAGGCGGGAGCTGGTGGCTCACGCCTGTCATCCTAGCTACTCAGGAGGCTGAGATCTGAGGATCGAGGTTCAAAGCCAGCCTGGGCGAGAAAGTGTAAGATTCTTTTTTTTGGGGGGGGGTCAGTCATGGGGCCTGAACTCTGGGCCTGGGCACTGTCCCTCAGCTCTTCTGCTCAAGGCTAGCGCTCTACCACTTGAGCCACGGTGCCACTTCTGATTTTCTGAGTGGTTTGTTGGAGATCAGAGTCTCATGGATTTTCTTGCTCTGGCTGGCTGTTGAACCGCAATCCTCAGATCTCAGCCTCCTGAGTATCTAGGATGACAGGCGTGACCGGTGCCTAGCTTCCATGAAACTCTTATCTCTAACCACCAGAAAACCAGAAGTGGTGCTGTGGTTCAAGTAGTAGAGCACTAGCCTTGAGCTGAAGAGCTCAGGGCCAAAGCCTAGGCCCAAAGTTCAAGCCCCATGACCGACCATTAAAAAAAGAAGAAGAAAAAGATGTGGGTAAGCTGAGGCTCCAGAGGGAGGGGAAGTCTGAGAAGGGGGCTGGGGGCAAAAAGGGGAACAGTAGAGCTGGGGCTGAGAGGCTCAGCAGGAGTGAGTTAAAGGCTGAGCCTATGCAAAGGCCCTGGGGCAGGAAGGAGCCAGAGGGGGAGGCTGAGGAGGGCAAGGGCAGACGTGGCCACACCCACGCTGGGGGAGGGCGGGAGAGGACAGCTTCCATCAGGAGGGCTGCTGGGGCTGAGACTCGGGACAGAAGGAGAAGGCCGGCAGCCATGGCAGTGGGGAGGAAGAAGGTCCCCGGGCTGCCAGCGCCGGGCGCGGTCACCCATCACCTGGGAAGCAGCCGAAGCCAAGCTCAGCAGGTGCTGTCAGAGTCCGGGTAGAGTTCTGGGTGACGGCAGCCGGGCCTCGG
>NW_012267280.1:2494176-2495945 GCF_000151885.1 Dipodomys ordii | reverse complement strand
TGAATAGATGGATGGATAGGTGGGTGGATGGGTGGGTGGGTGGATGGATAGATGGGTGGGTGGGTGGATGGGTGGGTGGGTGGGTAGATGGTTGGGTGGACAGGTGATGCCCAGCTCAGGGTGTCTGCAAGGGCAAGCTCTTCTGTATCTCTGTATTGCATGTGGGGTTAGGGTGCATGACAGGTTGAGGTGCTGACCGTGTGCTTCCGGGATCTTTGTCCCTGTCTTTGGTCTCCCCATGTCTGTGTGACCTCTCCTCTGAGATTAGGAGGCAATTTGGGGGCCATGTTGTCTACCTGTCTTGAACAGTGGCATATCTGAGTGGCTCTTCTGCACACATTCCAAAGACCCGGCCTTCACCGGCGTCCATCAGCCATTAGGCCAGGCCAGGCCAGGCTGGGGCCCTCAGAGCCCTCTGCCCCCTCCCCCCTCCCCTATCACAAATCCCCCACATCTAGTTTTTCCATCATTTTCTGCTATGGTCCCTGCTTCTAGCTTTCCATTTAGTCACAAGCCACTCTGCCTTTGAAGAGGATCAAAGCTTTTGTAGGTGCTGACAATTGAAGGAAGGTGCTAATGGGGTGTGGGGCATGGGGGGGCGTGCTGGCCTTGCCCTGGGCCCCTCCTCTCACCCCTGTCTCCCCAGAGTCTTTAAAGATGAGAGCGGTGGCTGGGGCTGGGGTCAGGTTGTGGGGTGACTGCTCCAACCAGGCCAGCACCAGCTGCCAGGTCCTCAGGAAGTTTGGGGGTGTCTGTTCCAAGCCCAGCTAAAGCAGAGTCTCCCCAGGGTGGGCATACATCCCCCTCCCCCACTTCCCAAATCAGGAGTGAAGGGAGGATGCCCCTGGGCATGCTGGGAAAAGCCTTGTGGACTTCACAGCCGGCAGGCCCCAGGCTTTGCTGGTGAGATTTGAACTCAGGGCTTTGTGCTTGCTAGGCAGGCGCTTTCCCACTGCAGCAACATCTTCAGAAACTTGGGTTTTTCTGACACACAGTGTGTGTGTGTGTGAGTGAGTGTGTGAGTGAGTGTGTGTGAGTGTGTGAATGAGTGTGTATGAGTGTGAGTGTGTGAGAGTATGTGAGTGAGTGAATGTGTGAGTGAGTGTGCGAATGAGTGTGTGTGTGAGTGTCTATGTGTGTGAGTGTATGTAAGTGTGAGAGTGTGTGTGAGTGTGTGAGTGTGTGAGTGAATGTGTGTGAGTGTGTGAGTATATGAGTGTGTGCCTGTGTGAGTGTGTGTGTGAGTGTGCCTCTGTGAGTGTGAGTGTGTCTATGTGTGTGTCTGTGAGTGAGTGTGAGTGAGTGTGTGAGTGTGTGTGTGAGTGTACCTGTGTGAGTGTGAGTGTGTGTCTGTGAGTGAGTGTGAGTGAGTGTGTGTGTCTGTGTGTGTGAGTGTGTGTGTGTGACAGTGTGTGTGAGTGTGTGCCTGTGTGTGTGTGAGAGTGTGCCTGTGTGAGTGTGAGTGTGTCTGTTTGTATGTGTGTGTCTGTGAGTGTGTATGAGTGTGTGCGCGTGTGTATGAGTGTGTGAGTGTATGAGTGTGTGCGTGTGTGTGAGTGTGCGTGTGTGTGCGTGTGTGTGAGTCCCCGTCCCCGTCCCCGCGTGCCCGCGCTGGCGCTGACCTTCCTCCTGTCCCCCCTCTCCTCGTCCCCCCCCCCAGCCAGGACCTGCGTGTTTTCCCTCGATGACATTTGGGATCTTTTAATAGTCGTCGCATTAGCATAGATTTGCATATGTTATGCTAATCAGGCTATTTATTTTTTGGAGGA
>NW_012267280.1:2473572-2478834 GCF_000151885.1 Dipodomys ordii | reverse complement strand
CCCCCCCCCCAACTCAGAGAGACAGCTGCTTCTACCAGCTGCCGGCAACACTCAGCCAGATGTTCCGTTCCGGCAACATCTGTGCCAGGCCTTCCCAGCAAGAGATGAGAGGTGGTGGCAATGCTGGGGAGAGACCTCGGCTCCTGCGGCTGGGCGCCTGGCACGGCGGGCACTGTGGCTCACGGCTGCAATCCCGGCTACTCAGGAGGCTGAGATCGGAGGATCGTGGTTTGAGGACCCTGACCGCCACCACCGCTGGTGCCACTCTGCTCCCTCTGTCTCTTTCCCAGAGTTCTCCATGCCCTCTGCCATTGCTGAGCACCTACTGGGCACCAGGAGCAGAGTCATGAACACAATACACCAGGAAAAAAAAAAAAAAAAAGGAACAACAAATCAAGGGCTGGGACTTGGAGCCCAGGCCTGGGCGCTGTCCCTGAGCTTTGCCACACCCAGCAGCTCTATTTCTGGCTCCATTTTTTGGTGGATCCTTGAAAAGAAGAATCTCAGGGACTTTCCCTGCCCTGGGCTGGCTTTGAACCCTGATCCTCAGGTCTCAGCCTCCTGAGTAGCAGGGATTACAGGCAGGCGTGAGCCACCAGCGCCAGCTTCTCCTCCCCCCCTCCCGCCCCCAGAGTGGCTTCTGTGGGAGGGAGGAAGATGCAGGGGAGGCGGTGGGGGGACAGGGGGGAGGGGGGAGGCGGGAGCCACAGCTAGATTTCTGTTGTCCTTACCCAAATCAATTGAGATGTAACTGGGAGAAATTCTCCAGCCGCCCAGCTGCTGCTCCAGGCCTGACAGACAGCTCCGATGAATGGAGCTATATTTTTATGGTGTGTTAACAACTGATATGGCTTTTAAACATATTATCGCACATCGTATTGTCTGTCATTGAGAAAACCTCTCCTTGGCATCTCTCGACTTTGCATTTGAAAGGTTCTTATAGGAATATTCTCCAGATCGTGTGTGTGTGTGTGTGTGTGTGTGTGTGTGTGTGTGTGTTTCTTTTCTTTCTGCCGCAGACACCCCCCGCCCCCTCCCGCCTCCACCCCAGCCACCTGCCTGCTGCTGCTGCTGTAATGGCTGACTTCCCACAGAACCTATCAGTGCTCCTTGAATTTCTGAATTCGGGGGGGGGCAGTGGTGGGAAGCCAGTTTCCTGCCATGGTGGTGGGGGGACGCGTCCTCTGGGATGTGAAAGTGAAAGGAGTCGTAGGTAGATGGGGCAGGTTTTTTTGGGGGGTGGGCATCTCTGTATTAGTTGAGAAAAGCCTGACTTTGGGGACCCGTGTAATGGTCAGCGCCGGCTGCGATGCTGCTGCGTAACAAAACACACTAGAGATCCTCAGATCCCAGCGTCTGAGTGCCTGGGATTACAGGCCTGAGCTGCCACATCTGGCTGTCCTTAACATTTCTCCTCATGGCTCTGCACTCCTGCAGGACGCTGGTCCTGAGCTTTACCTCTGCACTCAACTCTTGCCTCCATTTCCCCACCTTTGGGTCTTTGCACACATTCTGCTTAAAAACACGTTTTTCATGGGTCTAGCGGGACACACCTGTAATCCCTGCACTCGGGAGGCCGAAGCAAGAGGATCACAACTTCAAGGCCAGCTGGTGCTGCCTGGAGACCCCATCTCCACAAAACCAAGCAAATGGAAATGCCTTTCTGGGTCACACACTCCTATACATCCTTCAGGGCCCACCTGTCATTGCCCCTCTACCAGCAGAGGGCGCTCTTGTCCCACAACCCAGTTAACAGCCTGGAGTTGGAGGCCACGACTTGAAGGGTGCCTTTGTCTCCCCAACCAGGCCGGTTGTGCCTGGAGCCCAGGAACCAGGGCAGCTTCTGTGCCCGCAGATGGGACATTCCGTTTGCCACGGCCAGCCCGGGGGCCGGGGAGCGCAGGGGACCGTAGAACCGCCCACAGCGAGCCTAATTGTGCGGGGAGGACAATTAGGAAAGGGAGGCTTTGAGGTCCGCACAATTAGACAGCGGGCCGTGTATAAAGCATATGCTAATAGCTCGGCTCGGACCATTAATGGGGCGCACAGGAATTAATAGAGCCACACAGAGCCAGCTGGGAAGGGAGGGCGGCTGGGGAGCTACAGTCAGGGTGCTCAGACTCCAGTCCTGGGAGGCCTCAAAGAAGGGGCTTCAGCCGTCTCTTCCACATCATGCCAAGGGCACACGTGCGTCACCCAGCCAAGCAGGGACTCATCCCTCATCTTGAGACCGGGAATGGTGAGGCACGCCTGTAATCCCAGCTTTTAGGAAGCCAAGATAGGAGGATCAGCCTCCCAGGCTAGCCCTGGCTTCTCCGAGCCCCATCCAGGGAGCGGTCACCCTGCAGGAGTTTACGAAAGAATCCAAGAGGCAGGTGCCAGTGGCCCAGGCCAGTCATCCCAGCTACGCAGGAGGCTGAGATCTGAGGATCACGGTTCAAAGCCAGCCCGGGCAGGAAAAGTCCATGAGACTCTTATCTCCCGTGAACTACCATAAAGCCTGAAGTGGTGCTGTGGCTCAAGGGGTAGAGCGCTCGCTTAAAGCACAAAAGCTCAGGGAGAGCGACCCAGGCCCTGAGCTCCAGCCCTAGCACAGAATAGAGGAAATAAAGAGAGGAAAAGTCTTCCTCCGGCTCACACGGCCGTGATGCTCCTGGCTGGGATGGAGCAGGTCTTCAGCAGGTGTTTTAAGGATCAATAAAAAAATAACATCAATCAACAGACACCTGCGTTCAGCTCCCCCGGGGCCGGGGGCCTCACGGTGCTGTGTGGCCTGAGGTTAGTGTCAGGCGTTTCTGGGCTGGGGATGGGGGGGGCCTGTTCTGTAGGGAGATGCTGGGGACAGGCAGGTGCAGGGGAGCAGCTGCTGGGGGCCGGGGTGAGCTCTGGTTCCCCCACCTGTCCTTCCACACAGCCTGTCCTTCCCATGGCAGCCTCCAGGGGGCGCCCATGAGCTTCCAACAAGGTTACCCCCCCCCCCCTCTCAGCCCTGCCCCAGGACCTTTGCCTTTCTCTCTCTCTCTCTCTCTTTTTTTGCCGGTCATGGGGCCTGAACTCAGGGCCTGGGCGCTGTCCGTGAGCTCTTTTGCTCCAGGCTTAGTGCTCTACCCCTTGAGCCACAGCTCCACGTCTGGCTTTTTGGTGGCTCATCGGAACTAAGAATCTCATGGACTTTGGGCCTGGGCTGGCTTTGAACCACAAATCTCATGGCTCAGCCTCCTGAGCAGCTGGGCTGACGGGCGGGAGCCCCCGGCGCCCCGCCTCCCCATTTCCTTTTTAACAGCTGCGTATGCTTCCAGGTGGTGTGGTCCATGGTTTACCTCCCCTGGTCCCCCGCCCCCCAGAACCCATCCCCCTCAGCCTCAGCTCTGGTGTAGAGTCGGGGTGCGGGCATTGGGTTCCCTGTGGCTCACCCCACCTGCTCTCCACAGACTGCTCCATGGCCCCATTTAGTGCCTGATCCTGTCCATTCCCACTTTTCCTCCGCGTCGTCTGACTGCAGTGAAGCAAGCCTGGGCCTGGTCTGGTCTGGTTTCGTCTCCCTGACCACAGAGCCGCTCCCCCTCCCCCCCTTCCCCTTCCCCAAGGTTGTTCAGAAGGTCCCAGGCTGCAAGCAGTCATTTCTCCCGGAGGGAGGCCTTCCCCCCCTCCGCCCACCTCCTCCCTCCCTCTTTTCTTCCCTCCCTCCTATTATCTTTCCCTCCCTCCCCCTCTCTCTCTCCCTCCCTCTCTCTCTCTCTCCCTCCTCCCTCTCTTCCCTCCCTCCTCCCTCAGCACCATTTAAAGGATCACAAAGATGCTATTTTTATCAGGAGGAAAATTCAATTATAGACATTGACCTTTAAGGTTGGTTCCCCCTCCCCCCTCCCAGACTCACGTGGTGTCACCCAGCCAGGGTGCAAAGAAGCTCTCAGGAACATTCTGGAAAGAGAACCTGAAGGCAGGGGGGGAGGCCAGGCAGGCTGACTGCACCACAGTGCCAGGATGAGGGGCTCTGGGGGCGGGGCTTCAGCAAGGGTGGCCTGCCAATCACCCACCTGCTCCCCTCAAGCGAGCAGACCTGCAGGAGGGTGCTGTGACCCCCACCGATGTCCAGCTCCCCAGGAGTACTGACCGCAGGCCCGCCCCGCACACGGGGGCTGGGAGGGGATCCCAGACAGCAGGCCGGCAGGGTCTGTGTTCTGGAGTCCACGCGCGATGTGGCACACACACAGCGGGGCTGGGACGGTGATGCACGCCTGCAATCCCAGCCACGCGAGAGGACCCCAGGTCAAGAGGGCTGAATGCATTTCCATGGGCGACAGGCCGGCAGAGGTGGACAGGAGGACCAGGGCCCAGGCCGGCCTGGGACCAAGGCGGCTTCATGGAGGGGCAGCCACTGGCCGAGGTCCAGACCCCGAGTCCTTCCCAGAACAGAAAAAGAAAGCTAGCCACGCAGGAGAGCAGAAGGCAGCTTCGAGGACAGTGAGGGCCCAGGCCAGACACCAGGAACAGCAGCAGACAAGGTGGTGTGGGGATGGGGCAGGGGGGGCGTCCACCACCCATCCCCCCTCCATCCACATACCTGTCCACCTCTCCACCATCCATCTGTCCATCCATCATCCACCCACCCATCCATCCACCCATCCACCCACCCAACATACATCATCTGTCCACCTCCCATCCACCCATCCACCCACCCAACATACATCATCCATCCATCCACCCATCCATCCATCCACTCACCCATCCATCCACACATCCATCCATCCACCCACCCAACATACATCATCCATCCATCCACCCATCCATCCATCCACTCACCCATCCATCCATCCACCCACCCAACATACATTATCTGTCCATCCACCCACCCATCCACCCATCCACCTACCCATCCACCCACCCATCCATCCATCTGCCCATCCATCATCCACCCACCCACCCACCCATCCACCCATCCACCCATCCATCCATCCACCCACCCAACATACATCATCCATCCATTCACCCATCCATCCATCCACTCACCCATCCATCCATCCACCCACCCAACATACATCATCTGTCCATCCACCCACCCATCCACCCATCCACCTACCCATCCACCCACCCATCCATCCATCTGCCCATCCATCATCCACCCACTCATCCATCCATCCACCCAACATACACCATCTGTCCATCCACCCACCCATCCATCCACCCATCCACCCATCCACCCATCGATCCATCCATCCATCCACCCATCCACCCATCCATCCATCCATCCATCCATCCACC
>NW_012267280.1:2471455-2473424 GCF_000151885.1 Dipodomys ordii | reverse complement strand
CCATCCATCCACCCATCCATCCATCCACCCATCCATCCACCCACCCAACATACATCATCTGTCCATCCACCCACCCATCCACCCATCCACCCACCCATCCATCCATCTGTCCATCCATCATCCACCCACCCATCATACACCATCTGTCCATCCACCCACCCATCTACCCACCCATCCACCTATCTATCCATCCATCCATCCATCCATCCACCTATCCACCCATCCATCCACTTATCCACCCACCCATCCACCCATCCACCCACCCACCCACCCATCCACCCATCCATCCATTCGCCCACCTAATATACATCATCTGTCCGTCCACCCATCCACCCATCCACCCCTCCACCCACCCATCCACCCATCCACCCATCCACTGACCCACGCATCCATCCATCTGTCCACCCACTCATCCATCCAGCTTCCAGGAGTGGCTGGGATTACAGGCGTGAATCACTGAATTCAGCCGTTTCTCTACTTCTTGCACCATCTCCCAAGAGATGGAGAGAACTGGGTGTGTGTGGGGATGATGAGCTCCACGGAGCACACTGAGACCATCCCCCAGGTGTCCGGGTGATGGGGTGAGGGTCGGCCCCCCTAACCCCTCTCCCCCCCACCCTGGACAGTGGGAAGCTTTGTTTTACCTCTCCAAAGAAGCACGATGAGAAGAAAGCTGGCGGGGAAAGCCAGGTCCACAGAGGCCCAGGTCCCTCGGGGCGGGCCGGGCCAGCGCAGCCCCTGTGGCATCCTCCGTTGCCATGGCGACCGGCTCCTCCAGGATGCTAATGAGGCAATGAATAGGAGACACTTCCCCCTCCCCCTGGGCACTCACCTGCCTCCTGTGTGGCCAGATGTGGGGGGGAGGGGCGACCCCAGACAGCTGGGACTGGACTGGTTTCCTGGGGTTGAGTCACACTTGCTGTCCCAGGGGGCTTCCCCGGGGTGAGCTCACCAACTGGGGCACTAGGAGCTAACAAACACCCTCTGTCTGCCAAGGCCTGCTCCAAGGAGTTGAATCTTAAGACATTTCTTTGTTTGATTCAGTCCCCGACAAACCCAAGAGCCCTTGCCCAAGGCCTACTTCTTTTATTTCTCTTTCTTTTTTCTTTCTCCCCAGCCTTTTTCTTGGTATCCATGCAGTGGAGTCTGGTCTTACAGTCTGAGCTGGTCATAGGCACCGAGAGGTCAAGCAACTTCCCCAAGGTCACACAGCAGGGTCAAATACAGCGCTTTTGACTGCGGCACTCTCCCATCTTTTGAGGTGCAAAAGGGGTCAGTGATAAAAATGAAATAAAATATGTCCACCCAGCACCCAGCCTTACCCAGGGGGCCAGGGTTGTGGGCCTCAGTTTCCTCCAGGGACAATTCCAGCTTACACCAGTACCTGTATTCAAGGTCTTCCTTGGTTTTCTGGTGTGTAAACATTCACTCTTTTATGCCAGTGCTTCATGTTCGGGCCTGGGAATAAAGCAAACTGTCTCTTCAGATCCTTACCGAATGCACATAATACAAAATCTGATCGCACTTGATCATCTAAAAAAGGCATCATCCAGCCGGGCTTGGTGGTCCACGCCTGTACGCCCAGCCCTGGGGCGGCGGAGGCAGGAAGGCCTTGAGTTCGAGGCCAGCCTGGTGAGATGAGCTCCTGAGGACAAAGAGAAGGGAAGGCAGAGCTGCCCCCAGTGCACGATCACCACCCCCAGAACGCACACGCGGAGCCCAGCGCCCCCTCTCCCGGCCCTGCCCACCCGCAGCCCCCCTTGTCCTTCTGGGACCCAGGTGGCCTTTTGTGACATTTGTCCTCCGACTCCTGCCCCCGCGGCCCAGACACACGCCGAGGACCCGGATCCACGCGAGCCGCGTGTGGCCACACGCCCGTGGGCAGACACAGAGTGGTTTCCACTTGCTGGCTGTAGGGAATCTCGCTGCCGTGAACACGGCCGTGCGATTTTCTTTGAACACTGGTTTC
>NW_012267280.1:2459920-2470864 GCF_000151885.1 Dipodomys ordii | reverse complement strand
CATCACCCAAAATATGTCCCAACCACAAAGCCACGCCCACCGCCCAGACCATGCCCCAACCACAAAGCCATGCCCACCACCCAAACCATGTCACCCCCACTCAAGCAGCCACAGACAAACCGTGCACCCACCAAGCAAACCACGCCCACCACAAAAGACCACGCCCAGTCGCAGCCACAAAGGCATTCCCCCCACCCAAGCTCCATCCTGGCACCCAAGCCCCGCCCCCAAATAAGCCACCTACTGTCACTCAAGCCCTGTACCCGCCTACAAACCAGGCCCACCACAAAGCCACGCCCACCACAAAGGCATGGCAGGCTGGCCTTCATCAACCTTTTGAACCAGCCCTACCTGAACTGCTCCCTGCGAATGAAGCTGGGCTCACCGTGGTCCGTGAGTGGCTCAGCTGAGATGTGAACTCAGGCCAGGTAGGCAGACCCCTCGCCCCCCCCCCAGCAGCTCTAGTCCTCCAAATTTCCTTGGTCTCCCTAAGCCAGGGCTCTTCCTCCTGAGTAGTGGGGACCGCTGAGCGCAGAGAGAGTTCTCTCTCATGCCCAGGGCCAGGCCCCAGCAAGCTGGTCACTTGCTGCCTGATCTGAGCATCGCTGGCCAGGCCTGGACCTCCGAACCCCAGGGCTGGGGTACAGACCCTTCCCAGCTGGGGACCGCAGCTCTAAGGAAGGGTTTTATGAAGAACTGGTGGACAGGCTGACGCCCGGCCAGGGAGGGTGGGGAACAGCATTGTTTGGTTGAACAGTATTGCACGGAGGCCTTGAGGAAAAACCGAGGCAGGCTGCAAGTTCAGAGCTCAGGGGACCGGAGAGTGGGGGCCCTTGGGGGAGAGGCTCCGAGGCCATGGGAAGAGTCTAGGATCCCATCAGGGGTCAGCAGTGTTGATGGGGGGAGGGACAGGGCTGCAGCACGCATGTCCCATTGCATGCGGGAGGAGCTGCCCGGCATCTCGTGGTCTCTGGGAGAGGCCTGGCCACAAGATGGGCTCAGCCTGGCCCCAACCTTCTGTTCTGTCCAGAGTCATTTCTGGGCTTGGCACAAGCTTTGATGGTGGTGATGGGGGGGGGGTTCCTCTCTCTCTCTGGTTCTCTGCAGTTCTCAGCTCATGACAAGGTCGGCGGGCTGGGCCTCCACCTGCAGCATCAATGCCGGGAGAGACACTGGGCCAAGTGCCAGCCGGTGGCCAGGCCGGGCGCGGGGCTGCCAGGCTGGGGCTGGTCCAGGAGTGGAGGCCAGGGCCAGGCTGCCGGGCCAAGCTGTCCCCCGGTGCCTTTTCCCCCGCCCATCACCCCATGGCTGCGCCGAGCCGGCACAACCCAGGTGCGAGACGCAGCCAGGCCGGCTGCCAAGTGTGGAAGGCAGAGTCACAACCGACCCAAAGCTGGTGGGCTCTGGTGGAGGTCCGGGGCCACTGCAGGGGGGCTGGAAAGGCCCTGGGGGGTGGGGGTGGGAAATAGGACAGAGCGCGGGGTGGGCCAGGCATCTCAGGCCCCTGTGTCACAGCCCCAGGAGCGTGCGATTCCTCTGGGAGGAGAAAAAAGAACCTCTGAGATGGGAAGCGGTCTGCCCCCAAATCACATTGAGCAAAAGCAGCCCAGACAACGCCTGAACCCCTTCCCTACCTGTTCAGATCAGAAAGCCCAGAGCCACCCCCAATCGACCCCTCAGAGGAGGCTGCGAAGGATTTCTCCTGAGCAAAAACAAACCTGTTAGCCCTAAGTGTGCCAAGGCCCAGCACATAGACCACCACCGGCCATTGAGCTGCCTGTGGCAGGCATCACCAAGTGATGACAGAACCCTCCAGTGTGTGGGGGGTGTCGATGGGCAGGCATCACCAAGCGATTGCAGCACCGCCCCTCCCTGCAGCAAGCCACAAGCTGGGATCGCTGAACTGGTCTTCGTTTCTTTGTGGTGATGGTGACAACTCAAGAGCGACCCTGGTTGCTGCAGGGGGCAACCTGGAAGCCACTACTCCAGGGGAGCTCTGATCCGAGTTCCCAGAGGGAAGAATCCAATTGGCTGGGCCTCCAGAACCTTCCGTGAGAATGGAAAATGGGTCACGCAGTGAGAGGCAGAGGTGAACAGACTACAAGGGGAATCTTGAAAACCGCAGCCCAGCTGGGGGCTCCGTGGTTTCTGCCTGTGATCGCAGCTAATTAGGAGGCTGGGATGGGGGAGGATCGTGTTTTGAGGCCAACCTGGGCAATCAAAGGAACAACTGGGCTACTGGCTCACACCTGCAATCCTGGCCACTCAGGAGGCTGACACCTGGAGGGTTGAGGTTCAAAGCTGACCTTGAGCAAAGCCTGAGAGAGTCGTAGAGGCCCAACCAGCCAGCAGAAAGTTGGAAGCAGACAGGCAGGGGAGCCTGCCTGTCAGCTCGGAGGATCTGAGTTCAAAGCCCAGCAGTCCTGTAAAAGCAAAGAGCCGGGCGCCAGTGGCTCACACCTGTCATCCCAGCTACTCAGGAGGCTGAGATCTGAGGATCAGGGTTCAAAGCCAGCCGGGGCAGGAAAGTCCGTGAGACTCTGATCTCCAATGAACCACCAGGAAACCGGAAGTGGCGCTGTGGCTCAAGTGATAGAGCGCTCGCCTTGAGCTGAAGAGCTGAGGGACAGTGCCCAGGCCCAGAGTTCAAGCCCCGGGATTGGCACACAAAAAATTAAAATAGTATATCTACATTTGGCACATGGTGCCACCGAGGCCCAGAGAAGGGGCGCTCTGCGTGCGGGGCCTGCTCCTCCCGCCGTCCCTGCCCGCCCGGTGTGGGGCCGGCCCCTGTCCTCCGCCCCTGCTCTGCAGCTGTGCAGCCGGCCCAGAAGACAGGAAGCGTCTATCTTTGCACCCGGCAGCCACCCGCTTCCAGCTCCTTCTCCTAATAAACCAGAGTGTTATTTCTGTAGCCCTGCCCGCCGCGTGCTGCTCCAGCCCCAGCTCCGAGGATCCAGAAACTTCCCACTGCGCCAGCACACTTAACCCTTTCCTCTCCCAAGTGAGGAACAGAAGAGGGGGGAAGAGGAAAGAAGGGGGAGGAAGGCAGGGGGGGGGATCGGCAGGTGCAGGACAAGCTCCAAAAGAGAGGGGAGGCGCCGGTGGCTCACGCCTGTCATCCCAGCCTTTCAGGAGGCTGAGATCTGAGGAGCGAGGTTCAAAGCCAGCCCGGGCAGGAAAGTCCGTGAGACTCTGATCTCCAATGAACCACCAGAAAACCGGAAGTGACGCTGTGGTAGAGTGCCAGCTTTGAACCAAAGAGTGTAGGGGCAGTGCCCAGGCCTTGAGTTCAAGCCCCACAACCACCACCACCACCAACACCAGCAAAAGGGAGGAGATGGCTCCTCTCTGATGGAGCCAAGCCTAGGGATGAAGCATTCATTTATTGAGCACCTGGTGCATGCAGAGAGCTGTCCAAGGTCCTGAGACCAAGACAAAGCAGCTAGAAAGCCCCGCCCGGGGCACACAGAGGCATGGAGAGACAGCTTCAGTGGTTAATAGCGTAATTAAGTACAGCGGTTAGTAACTTCTGTTCAGGGAAGTTGTGGGAGATGAACCTCACTTAGCTTCCAGCCCCACAGGCTGGCTCTGCTAATCTCTCCCCATCCATCTGCCCAGCTCTGTACTGCACGGAGCTTCTTCCTGCCCCAGGACCTTTGCATGTGCTGTTCCCTGAGCCAGGACTGCTGCTCCCACACAAGGCCTAGTGGATCCCTGCAAGGATGGGTTGAAAGTGATTTGGGGGCATCCTGGTGAATTCTGGGGATCGTCTAGAGCAGGGTTAGATTTGGAGCAGCTGAGATCAACCATAGAACCAAGGACTCAAGGGGCCGAGGGAGAAACGGCCATGCGTTAATTTGTGAAGATTGTGCAGTGTCCTGAACTTGGTCACCTCACCCACAGAGGCCACCAGGACCAACGGACAAATTTCTGAGTGAAGGGGAAGAAAGAAATAACTTTTTTTTTCATTGTGGGACTTGAACTCAGGGCCTGGGGTGCTGCCCCTAAGCTTTTGTGCTCTACCACTTTGAGCCACAGCGCCACTTCTGGTTTTCTGGTGGTTCATTGGAGTTAAGAGTCTCACAGACTGTGCTGCCCAGGCTGGCCTCAAACCGTGATCCTCAGATCTCCTGAGTAGCTAAGATGACAGGCGTGAGGCACCGTCTCCCACCACCCTCACCCCTCAAGAAAACAGGGGGTGGTGGTGTGTGGGTAACTAGCACGGTGCTCCCCGCATCTGCAGGGCGGCTGCAGAAACTCGCGGAACAGCGTCAGGAACAGAGGCTGCGCTCGCTCGTGCACCGCTCTTCCGGGAATGGGCTGTCACCCAGGCAGGTGGCTGCACACGCTGTCACAGAACAAACGCACCTTCACCCAGGGCACGTCTGCCGGCTGGCCTCCTGCTGCCAGCAGAGGGCGCCCGTGAGCACAGCCCGGCCCCTCCCTCCTCTGCTCACGGGCGCCCTGTGGCACCCGCCTTCGCGTGGTATGGAAACCTAAGTCCTCCCTGCAGCTCCCCCCCCCCCGGGCTCTGCTGGGTTCACCCTGTCCCCTCCCTGCCTCCTCCTCCTCCCTCTCTGCCCCTCTCTCCCCATCAGCTTCTGCCAGGTAGGCTCCTCGAACATGCCAGTTCCCTCCTACCCCAGGGCCTTTGCACTGGCTGCAAAGGTGGGGGGGAAGGGGGAAGGAAGAGCTTAAGTCCTACAGGAACGTCCGGGCTCCTTGTGTGTCCTTGGCCTCAGTTTAAATTCTGCGGCTCTGGTGACACCTATTAAGTGTCTACTGTGTGCCAAGTGCCATAGGAACTGCTGGTGCATGGTGGTTGATTGGTGGATCGCCAACTGCTGGTGACTGCTGGGGCGTGAAGCACAACCAGGTAGGGTAAACTGAGGCCAGCTTTGTTGTTGCAAGGAAAAGTGGCATGTACCTGGTGAACTAATGGTAGCAGTGCTGTCTTCACTTGGTTAGGGTGATCTACACCCTCACATTTTTACCGCTCCTCCACTCCCCTATCCTAGGGTTCCCGAGTTCTCCTTGCCCTCCTCAGCCCCCCTCATCTGCTTTCCCAGGGGCTCAGGACTCCCCTCCCCAGCCTCCTTAATCGTGCAGCAGTCAATTCCCAAGATGCACCTGGGGGGAATATGTAAATGAGTGGGTTCACCTTTCCCACACAGAGGCTTGGCTCTTGCCCCCCTGGCCCGCAGCGGGTGCAGTGGTTTTTCTGAGAACCACGGAGCCCGAGGCCCTGTGGGTACCAGTGCCAGCTGCCATGACACAGCTCTGGTTTGAATTTGTCACTGGGTCCCTCTGTCACTACGCAGTCTGGTGCTCACGGGCAACGTGTCCCCACGCTGTCCATTTCTGTTGTCTAACCCTCACCCGCCTGGGGTGCTTTGTTACAGCATCTCTACAAGTAAAGACAGGTTCATGGCGAACCTCACTGCCAGCCCTCAGGGCCTGGAGCTCCGTCCCAGGCCCGCTCCTGGCTTCAGAGGGTGAGCTCTGCCTCAGTTTCTTCCCCGTCTTTCTGTTCATAAAAGCATGAATGAGTCAGGAGCCAGCGGCTTTGCCTGTAATCCTGGCTACTCAGGAGGCTGAGATCTGAGGATCCTGGTTCGAAGCCAGCTTGGGCAGGAAAGTCCATGAGACTTTTATCTCTGATTCAACAGCAAAAAGTTGGAGGTGGAGCTGTGACTCAAGTGGTAGAGCACCAGCCTTGAGGAAAAAGAAGGTCAGGGACAGAGTTTAGGCCCTGAGTTCAAGCCCTAGGACTGGCAAAAAAAGAAAAGCAAATGTAAGTGACTGAGAGCCTCCTTCCCCCCTAGTGGGGCTGGCGGATGAAGAATGTGGAAAAGGGTTGGTAACCGCAGTGGGCTGGGTTAATCAGCATAACATAGTGCAAAGGTGCCAAATACAGGAAAGGAGAGCCCTGCGCTGTCCGCAGCGGGCATCAGATGGTACAATCAGGGACGACTGTCTTGAAAGCTGAACTGTTTTGTTGGTTTGTTTTTGTTTTTGCCAGTCCTGGGGCTTGAACTCAGAGCCTGGGCACTGTCCCTGAGCTTCTCAGGCTCAAGGCCCACTTGACCCACAGTATCATTTGTGGCTTTTCCTGAGTGGTTTATTGGAAGTCAGAGTCTCACAGACTTTTTTCCTGCCCTGGCTGGCTTTGAACCGTGATCCTCAGATCTCCGCCTCCTGAGTGACTAGCATTACCAGGAGTGGTCCATCAGCCCCTGGTTGCAATCTGCCCTGTAACCTCTGTTTGTTTTTCAGGCCGGGGATGTGCCTGGATGGTGTGCGTGTGTTTAGCAGGCACAAGGTCCCGAGTTCCATCCCCAGCATCTTCATCCCTATCAAAATGATGCTAATTTTGAAAGAATTATTTAAACAACCCATCAAAACCACTCTGGGATATTTATCTAATGGAAACAAAAACATATGCCCACACAAAGATGGGAAACAAAAACATTTGTTCAGGCAAAGCCGGTGATGGTATACAGCAAATTTTGAGCAACAACACGGGTAAATGACAACTATATCCTGCTTGAGGAATGAAGCCAGACGGAAAAGGGGAGGCGATGCATCTTGTGACCTGCGCCTCCACCCCTACTTCTAGGGTATCCTAGAAAAAAAACCCAGATATGGTGGACAAAGTCATGAGAGCTGGCACTGATGCAGAGGCACGCATCCGAGGGGCTGCAATGTGTTTTCTCTTTTGTTTGGTAAAATAGGGATGGCGAGGATGACCTGGGTTTATACATAGGCAAAGAGATTCTTTTGCCTATATTGTAAAAATAATGATCTGGGCGTGGTGGCCCACACGCCCCAATCCCAGCATTCTGGAGGAGGCTGAGACAGGATCCGTCCCTGCAGAGCTGGAACTCACAACCCTGATGGAAACCGTGAAGTCTCAGACTCCCTCACAGAGCGGGGAGGCTGCAGACAAGCCCGCTGGGTTTTGACGGGCACTGGGTTCAGTCTGGGGTGTGTGTGTCCACCTTTAGTCATCTGGTTTCATCCATGAACATGGAATAGAGTTGTCTTCATCGCATTTATGCGCCAGGGGCAAAAGCTGCTTCCTTGACAAGCAAGATGTACTTTTTTGATGTTTGGCCGGGCTGGGGTTTGAAATCAGGGCCTAAAGCTCTCCAAGGCAGGTGCTCTAACACACGGGCCACGCCCCCTACGGGCTATGACCACGCCCACTGCCCAGCCACGCCCCCACCACTAGGGCCACAGCCAGGCTGGACCATGCCTGTCAACCAGAAAGCCACGCCCAATACATAACCACGCCCACCATAAAAACCACGCCTCTCAGCTAAAAGCCCCGCCCCTAATACTGTTTGCCTTGGTTATCTTTGCCCGGGGTTGGCCTGCGCCTCCTCCTCCTCTGTGCTTCCTTGTGTGTCCCTGGGAATGGCAGGTGTGCACCACTGCACCTGTGCGGCTGTCCTCCAATGTCAGTCCTCCTCGGTCTGCCTCTCAGGTTGCCGGGATTACAGGTGTGAGCCATGGCACCTGGCTGAAAGATGTCGTGTTTCACCTCATCCGTCTTCCCTCGTTGCCTGGCTGTAACCTGAAATACAAAGTGGAACAGTTGCTTCTGGCCTTTTTTGGGGGGAAGACAAACCATTCTGTCACTAGTAAGTCACTGTAGGTGACTTGTACCAGATGGAGAAGGATCCTTCTATTTAGTTCTTGTTTATGGAGTGGTTGGATCAGGAAGGGATGCTGAAGGCTGCAAAGGCCACAGTCAGGATTTGAACCTAGGTTTTCCCTGATGCATAGACCCGATGAACTTCACTAGTGGATCCCCAAAGATTCTCTGCACTGGAGCCCATGGAAAAGGGGGGGATCTGTCTGGAGCAGGGAGGAAAGGAGGGAGGAGGGGGGAGAGAGAGAATGTGTAGTGATGGTGGGGTGAGTCCCAGGGTGGTTTGCAGCAGATGTCTGGGCCTCTCTCTTAGGGACTGTAGCTGGTTGCCCACTCACAGGATCTTGGACTCGGCATGAAGAATCCTGTTTGTGTGTGGTGCTGATGGACGGATGATAGTTCCCAGGAGTCAACTCAACAAAATCACAATGGAGCCAATTACCAGGTTCTGCAGGTGGAGATTGCGGGGGAAGCGGCCAGGGGACCCCTTCCTCACCCCAATTGCCTAAGATGAGGCTGATCACTGAGTGAACTTTTCAGTCAATAATGAGTCCTATCATCAAGCATGCCAGGCACCGGGGTTAGCAGACAAGCAGAGACCCAGGCCCCACCAGGCCCTACCAGGCCCTGCCTAGCCCTTCCTTCTTTCCTTACTTTTTTCCCCCTCCCTGCAGAGAGTGAGGCCCATGGGTGGGGGGAGGGGTGTAAAGAGGGGGAGACCGAAATACCCTCCCTCCCCTTTCCTCCCTCCTGATTTGGCTTGTGGAAGTCTTGATTTGGCTCTCCTGAATCCTTAGCACCTTCTCGACAGCTGCCCAGAGGCCCCAGCCTGTCAGACTAGAATGTTCTGTTCTTTGTGGATTGATTATCATTATTTTCTTTTTTTTTATGGTGCTAGAGATGAAGCTCAAACTCTCCCCTTGCCCCCCTGCCCTCCACCCTGGACATACTGGACAGGGCCCCATGACCCAGCTGCACCCCAACCTTTGTTGAATTGAGTCTCATGATCACCTGGCATTTCTGGCAGGGCAGCCGGATTTTCTCATTGACAGCAGCCTGTGCTGGGTGAAGGGCATACAGTGTGCAAAGGCCCTGGGGCAGGACCTGAGCTTGGCCCCATAGAAAAGCAGCAGCAGCCCATGAGGCTGGAGCAGAGGAAGCCAGGACTGGCAGGTAGGGAGGGGGAGGAAGGAGGCAAGGAGGAAAGGTGCAGAGTGAGCAGGGCCTCTGGGCTCCAGAGATAATAGGTTTTTACCTAGAGTGAGATATTGCCTATCTCCTCCACCGCACCGTTAACTGGAGGGTGTGTGTGTGTGAGTGTGTCTGTTTTGTTTACTTCTGTGTCCAGAGCATTGAAGACATCGTGGCTCATGGGGGGGGGGGGGAATGGATGGCTGTTTCCTGGGCACTCATACAGGGCATTTTACATCTGTTTTCCTTTGCTGCACGCCAGTGCCCGGGAGGCAGACACACTTAGCACCTTCTTTCACACCGATTGTTACAGGAACTGGTTCTAGTCCCTTCCCTGATGGCGGCCTGGGCTCTGCCACTTCCGCCCCAGCTCATTCCCCAGCCTCACCGTCCTCTGCTTCCAAACACTGCAAGGTTTGAGCACCTAGGGTATACCAGAAACCACATCAAATGCCCACGCAGCCCATCCCATTCAGTCCATCAAGATGGGGCTGTGTCCCCATTGCTCCGATGACAAAACCAAGGGCAGACTGTCAGAGGCCACGTCAGGGTCACCCAGCCGGGAAGGAGGACACATGGGCTCCGCCAACCTGGCCACTGCACCGCTGCCCGCTGGGAAACTCCAAGCTTAATTTAGGTCCTTGTTAAATTATTCATCCTCTCCTCTCTCTTTCCTGTTTATGACTTCCGCTGCCCCATACCGTTCTGTTCTCCGGGTTAATGCTTTTTGTTTATCGGAGTCTTTGGCCTGCAATGAATGAATCAATGGTTTTGAAGAGGGTGGGGGTTGGGGGAGGGCAATCTCAGGTTTTAAACCTGAATCTCATAGAACCAAGTAAGCCCACCCCATGTAACAGGAATACAACTTGAATTGTATTCATTTTTTGCTTTTTGTTTTTGCTGGTCTTGCCACTTGAACTCTGGTCCTGGTCACTGCCCACCCTCCCTCCCCAGCTCTCTTCTTGCTCAAGGCAGGGGCTCAACTACCACTTGAGCCACAGCACCCCTTCTGGCTTTCTGGTGGTTCATTGGAGATACCAGTCTCACAGACTTTACTGCCCCGGCTGGCTTTGAACTGAGATCCCCAGATCTCAGCCTCCTGAGCAACAAGGACTATTGGCGTGCACCTCTAGCTTGAGGCCCCTTTCTTTTTTTCTACCGCCCCTTACCTGTTTGCTTTGAAGCCCTTACAATAATCTAGCCAGGTACTTTCATGTAATTTTGTCTCTAAACTCTTTTTTTTGTTTGCTTGTTTGTTTTGGGTCCGGTTGTGGGGCCTGAACTCTGGGCCTGGGCGCTGTCCCTCAGCATTCCAGCTCAAGGCTAGCACTCTACCACAGCGCCACTTCTGGCTTTTTCTGCTTATGTGGTGCTGAGGAATCGAACCCAGGGCCTCATGCATGCAAGGCAAGCACTCTACCACTGAGCCACCTTCCCAGCCCCTGTCTCTAAACTCTTGTTGCCCTTCATCCCATTTCTCAGATGAGGACTGAGGCCCAGACAGGCATTTGGCAGGAGCAAAGGGACTCAGAGCCACGCGGAGGAGGGGACCCCGGGCAGCTGCTTCCTGCAGGCGTGTCCCGGGGCCGGTGCGGCGGCTCACGCTGGGCATCGCAGCTACCCGGGAGGCTGCGATCTGAGCCTCACGGTTCGAAGCCAGCCCGGGCAGGAAAAGTCCCTGAGACGCCTATCTCCAATGATCCACCAGAAAAGCGGGAAGTGGAGCCGTGTTCAAGTGGTCGAGTCTAACCTGGAGCGAAGAGGCTCAGGGCAGCGTCCAGGCCCCGAGTTCAAGACCAGGCCTGGCACAGAAAACCAAAAGACAACAACAAAAAGCTGTCCTGCCAGGCCTGGGCAGGACGGTGGCTGCCAGCGCTGCCAGGACGCCGCCGGAGACACGGGGGGCGGGGGCGGGGGGCGAGGCCGATCCCGGGGCTCCGGCCCGCGGCCCACGTGCCTGGCGAAGCGCGGCACCCCGCTCCCCACGTGCTCCCACCGCCTTTTAAAAGGGGCCCGGGGCCCACGTGACCGCGCCGCGCCTTCTCATTGGCCGGAGGGGGCGTGGCGCCGTGGCGGCTGCGCAGTGACGCGCG
>NW_012267280.1:2452852-2458595 GCF_000151885.1 Dipodomys ordii | reverse complement strand
GAATCAGCCCTTCTCCAGTCCCTCTCCTCACCCCACCCGCTAGGGTTCTGGGGTCCCCTTAATCCCAGTCTGGCCGCCCCCCCTCCTGAACACGGGCCTTCCGCCAGCCTCGCGCCCCCCCAGCCGGGTCAGCCCGCCGGCCAGGGGTGTCCCTGCCCAGCTCCGCCCTGGGGATCCTGAGACGCCAGACAAAGCCCCGGGGTCCCCAGGGTGGGAAGGCTCTGGGGCCCCTCTTCATCTTCCTCCCGCAGACTTGGGCTGCCCGGGCTGGGAGTTCCTGCGCGCCCCCCCCCGCCCCTCGGGGCTCGGGGGGTAACGACCCCTCTTTGTCT
This sequence comes from Dipodomys ordii, assembly GCF_000151885.1. NCBI lineage: Eukaryota > Metazoa > Chordata > Mammalia > Rodentia > Heteromyidae > Dipodomys > Dipodomys ordii. Next base: position 2,458,263 of record NW_012267280.1, on the reverse strand, counting down.
GTCCGGGGTGCGTTCTGGCGTCCCCCCACCGGCGGCTCCTGCACCGGCTCCGCCGCCGGCTCGTATTAATGGCCAGGGCCTCGCCGCTGCCGCTGCCATTTGCATAGCTCCCCTCCCCCTCGGGGTCCCCTTCCTTTGTGCCCCCTCCCCCTGCCGGGCGCTGCTGCCTTCTGTCCCTCCTTCTCTTCTGCTGCCAGCTGATACTTTGGCATCGGAAAGCAAGCAGCTGGGGCTGGGGGTGGCCGCCTCCTGCCAGTCCCACAGCCCCTCCGGCTTGGGTCTGGGGCTCTGGCTGTCCTCCCCCCCTTGCCCCCCAACAATGCCTTTGTGGGCCATTGCTTCCTGCCTTCTGTCCATGCCACCCCCCTCCCCCCCACCGTAGGGTCCTTCCTCCTGCCCCGGTTCCCTGGGGCCCAGGCCCACGGGGGGGGGCACCCTCACCATGACGGTGCGCTTCTGCCCTTGGGTCAGCCCCCACCCCCCGGCCCTGGGGGACCCCACCATCCTGGATTGCCCTGAGACTTGGCATAATTGGGCTCAGGGCACAGGACGTCGCGGGAGACCCGGCCTGCCTGGTGAGCTCATCCGCTCGCTCTTTCTATTCCTGCAGCTGTGGCCCCCCGGGGACGCAGGTGACATCGGCCCCCAGCGGGCTGAGACGCGAGGCTGGCCGTGTCCTGGCCCGCACCCCGCTCTCTACAGGAGATGGGTGTTGTTGGGGTGCTGCTGACACGGCCAGAGCTGGGCTGGAAGGGGGACCCCCTACCTAGCCTCCCCCACACCCCTGTGGGTGGCCAGGACAGGAAACCCATCCAGAGCTAAATTCCCCCCTTTGGCAGTTGCGGGGTGCTTTCTAGGATTGGGGCATCCTCTCCTAGTGCCCCTTGGGGACACAGAGCCCTCCCACCAACTTCAGGCCACTCTGAGGCGCGGAGATGCTTTGGATGGATAAAGGAATCCATCCCACAGGGGTCTGGAACGGCCCCTGCCCCGTGCTTTTCCTGGGGGTGCCCCTGATGTCGATCGGTGACTCAGTTTCCCCCACCTGCCCTGTGGGGTTTCCAGGTATCTGAGAGCAGCGCCCTCACTTACCGGGAGCCGGGTGACCTGTGGCTCTGCTGATTGTGGGGCCGCTGCAGGGGGGTTGGGGGCTGGGGGCCGCGGCGTGGAGGCTCCGCCGCCATGTGGCCCGCCGTTCACCTTCTCTGTGACTCCCAGCGCCGCCGCCTGCGTAGGGGGAAAGAGGGGGTGTTGAGAGAGTTCGGGATGGGGGCGAGCTGGAGGAAACCCTAAAAATAAAGGTGGATATTTATAAACCTGGCTGGTTTGGGGGATAAATCGACACCGCTAAGTGCTCTGGGCTGCCAGCGATCGCCTCTCCCCCCGCCCCCACTAGCCGCCTTTGTGGAGTCAGCCAAGATGCTGGGGCTCAGCCGCGGGGTTTTGGGGTGCCCTGTGGGGGACCCTGCTCAGTGCAGGGTTGTTGTTGCATCTGAGCCTGCCGGGCTCCCCTTCCCACTCCAAGCAGAGTGTGGCGGTGGCCGTCCTTCCGGCCTCTGTCCTTCAGTCCTTCCTTCCATCCTGAAGCCCCGGCTGGGCTGCGGAGACCACCCAAGTGCACACAAAGTGCACACAGGCGGCGGGCCCAGCCTCTGGAGGGGACAAGGGGGGGACAGGATTCAAACTAGAACAAAGACACCCAGGGAGCCAGGACCCCAGGATGCCGGGTGCTCAGTGTCTCTTCCTGTGACCTGAGCCGGCATCCGCAGGCAGCCGCCCGTGTGCTGGGTGGGGGTCCCCGTGTGCTGGAGGGAGGGGGTCCTGGGGTACTGTTATCAAAGGGGATATTTGAGATTCTGACTAAGGGGCAGCGGGCTGGAGAGGAGAGAGGAAGTTGGGACAGGAAGGGCACCCTGTAGGTGGCTTGGAAAGGTGCTAGACCCAGCTGGGCACCGAGGCTCCTGCCTGCAATTCCAGCTACTCAGGAGGTGGAAATCTGAGAATTTCAGTGTGAAGCCAGCCTGGGCAGGGAAGAGTCCAGGAGACTTTTTTTTTTTTTTTTTTTTTATCTCCAATGAGCCACTGCAGAAGCCAGAAGCGGAGCTGTGGCTCAAGTGGTAGAGCGCCAGAGCCGAGCAAAAGAAGCTCATGGGCAGTGCCCAGGTTGTGAGTTCAAGCCCTAGGACCGGCTCTGTGTGTGTGTGTGTGTGTGTGTGTGTGTGTGTGTGTATGTGTACATATATATATATGAAAGGATGCGGCTGGGTGCAGTTTCACGGTCAGCGATGGCCAGGCGTGGCGTGGCGTGGGGTGGTGGAAGGAGCCGGTTCCATCCCCAGCACCAGCCCCCCCCCTCCAAAACTAAAAAACATACAAATGGGCAAAGAGGCCGGAGGTGCCGCTTCTGCCTTGTCTCTGGCTGATGCCCCAGAGATGAAGGGGGGGGCTGTGCGTGGGAAATATGAAAAATCAATTGGCTTTACACTTCTGCACAGCCGAGAATTACCCAGCAGATAAGGGTGAGTCACGGGCAGGCTTGGTTTTCACATCCGAATATTTTTGTCTCTCTTTTTTCCCTCCTCCTTCATGCTTGTACCCCCCCCCACCAGGCAGGCTGGCTGGTATGGGGTGGAGTTGGTGATATTCTCTGGTCCAAATGCAGGGGTCTCCTCCCATCCTGCCTGGGTTACAGGAATCTCCCCTCTGTGGGGGTGCTTGGAAGAGCTTAAGTCATGGGGTCTCCTATTATTCTTTTCATGGGACCTGCATGGCCCCTGCCACTTTTAAGTTTTATTTTCAATTCAGTTATATATATATATATATATATATATATATGTATATATATATAATCTTTGTTGCTAGTTCTTTGTAGAAGATGTAGGAAGCTCCGGTTTGCCCTGATTGGGGAAAGAAGAAGAAGAAAAAAGAAATCCCTCTTTTATTTATTTTTTTTCCTGGTGTTCTGCTTCCCTCCCTGTGACTCCACCTTTGTGCTCCTGGTGAAAATAAATAAAATGAAACAAAACAAATAGAAACGGAGGTAGCCTATGGTCCCCCTGGACCCTGGCAGCGGCCTCTCTGGGCTTGGCTGGGCTGTGCAGCGCAGGGCAGGCGGCCTGCCCTCTCTGTTCCTGCCTCTGCCCATGCTGTGGAGGGGGAAGAGGGCTCTTCGGGTCCCCCGGCTTCATGGGCTGCAGCTTTCCAGGACTTCTGAGTTGGGGGACCCCGGGAGGAAGCAGCCTGGTGGATGCTCCGTGGCTGGGTCGCTTTGTGGGTAATTGGGTGTCGGTGGGAATCCAGGGATTCTGGGGCCTCTGTGTGTGTGTGTGTGTGTACAGTTTAATTAGTCCCCACAATTAGGAAATGAGGGGCTGTCGGGTTAAAGGATGCTCCGCCGCGGGGTGCCAGGCACCCCTCTGCCTAGCTTCCCCCCTGCGCAGAGTCCCTGCCTTCCCCTGGCTCCCCTCGGCACTGCGGCTGCGTGAGACCCTCGTGTTTTGGAGAGCAGACCCGAGGCCCAGAGAGGGGCTTGCGCCGCCCGAGCTCACACAGCCCCTACGCAACGCGTTGCAGTGCTGAGCTGTCGCTCACCCCACGATGCTGGGGGCCAGACCTGAATTGTAACCTTGGAGTGGGGGGCTCGGGGGTCCCTGACCACCTTTCTTCCAGGGGTGGAGCTTGGGTGTCCACCCGCCCACCCGAGGCTCAGGTCCCACCCCGCTCTGGCTGAGTGGCTTGGGGCGAGGTGCTGGAGCTCTCTGGGCTCCCGATTTTCTTACCTGTGCAACGGAGACCAGTGGATCTCATTTTGAGGGGTGGTGGGAGGAGTTTGCACCCTCAGAATGGCCCATGGACGTGGGGTGGTAGCTTTATTTTTTACAATTATTATTATGGCTACATTTTGATGCCGGCCGTACTCTACTGCCCCAACCAGCCCGTTTTGACTTTGATCCCCCATGAGAGACCCTCAGCACTGGGCAGATCCTTGAAGGTGGAGACCTTGCCCTCCCCCCACACCCCCTCCGTGGGGTCCGGCGACAGCGCCCGCAGTGACTCAGCTTGGAATCTGGGGCGTCGTTCCCCGCCGCTGGCTGTCTAATCAAGGCTGCCCCACTTGAGCAGGGCCCGGCCTGTGCCCCGCAGGGACAGAGCCATGGGGGGCCACCGGAAGCTGGGGGGGCATCGCAGAGACCCCAGGACGTGGCTCCCGCCTCCCAGAGACCCTGGTGGGGTGAGGGCAGGGTTGGGGGGGTCCATTCCCGGTGCCTTCATTCATCCACCTGTGCCTGCCTTCATGCGTTCTTGCCCTCACTTGGTCCGCGGGCTCCTACTGCACATGCGGGATCCCACTCCCAGCCCTGTTTCTGGCTTCAGGGTACAGAGATGGCTGCCCATTCATTCCTGCCTCAGTTTCCCCTCTGTGAAATGGGTGTCCTGGGATTGTAGGCCACCCCCTCCCCCCCTCCCATGGCAGAAGGCTGGCCAGGAGGGGTGCTGGGCTCTGCGGGGTGGATGGGCCGCAGTGCGGAGACAGCTGCCCTCCCTCCCTCCCTCCCTCCCTCCCTCCCTTCTTTCTCCGTCCTTCCTTTCTTTCCAGACTCAAAAGTAAATCAAAATCCAGCCCTGGCTGGGCAGCGGTAGACCCAGAGTCCCCGGCCCCTCCGGGCTCTGCACCCCAAATCTCTCAGGGGCAGCACATGGATGGCAGCCGGTGACTGCTGCGGGTGTGTGTGTGTCTCTGTGGAGGGGACAGTGTTTTAGCTGAGGTCTGCAGGGTGACTCCAGCCAGCAAGGGGACAGGGCAGCTGGCACCACGGACAGAGGGGCAGAGGCCAGGGGTCGCGGCCCGAGGTGACGGTAGACAGGGCAGCTGCCAGCTGCAGCGGCAGCCGAGACCTTGGCGCTCAGGAAATGTCCCTTGGAACGGCCCATGGGCCTGGGCCCAGAGAGGGCCAGGAAGTTTCCCAAGGCCACACAGCAGTGCGCTCATCTGCACGGCCAGGAGACTCCCAACCAGTCTCAAAGGGGAAACCGAGGCAGGAAGACACAGCCAAGACTGCCATTCTCACACCTGGTCCCCCGTATGGTGGGAGCCCTGCGAGCTCCGGCAGGACGCCTGCGCTATGGAGGGAACGCACGGTCTAGATGGGAGCCATGTTCCATGTGAAACTAGCCCTGGCCGGGCGCCGCTGGCTCACGCCTGCAATCCCGGCTGCTGGAGGCTGAGCTCTGAGGATCGCGGTTCGAAGCCAGTCTGGCAGGAAAATCGGTGAGCCTCTGATCTCCAATGAACCGCTTAGAAAAAGCCGGCCGCGGCGCCGCGGCTCCAGTGGAAGAGCGCTCGCCTCCAGCAGAAGCAGCTCGGGGCAGGCCAGGCCCGAGTTCAAGGCCCAGGACCGGCAAAAGAAGAA
>NW_012267280.1:2451850-2452501 GCF_000151885.1 Dipodomys ordii | reverse complement strand
CGTTCCCCGCGGGCCGGGAGGGCCCGGCCGGCCGCCAGCCCGCTGGCCGTAAGCCGCCCCTCCCCGGGAAACTCCTAATTCGGGGCGCAGGGGACGGGACACGAGGCCTCCTTTTCGGGGGGCGGCCGGGTTTGACGTCGGGGGCAAGCCGCGATGACGTTGCGTGAGGGGCGCAGTGACATAATCACGTAGCTAGGCATTGACCGCAGCCGGGACGGGACAGAGCGCGATGACGTAATCACGTAACGCCATCCACTACCCTGACTCAGAGCGAGGATGCTAAGGACGGCGCACAAGCTCGGCGCCGCAGTGACGTGGCTGTGACGCACAGGTCAGTGCGATGACGTAATCACGTAACGACGGCTCCTGGTCCTGACCCAGTTGGTGCGAGGATGCTAAGGGCAGCGCACAAGGTGGGCGCTGCGGTGACATGGCCGTGACGCACGGGACGGCGTGATGACGTCATCACGCAACGACGTCCCCCGACCCTGACAGACAGCGAGAATGCTAGGTGCTGGGCCCCGCAGCCGTGATGGCGTCGCCATGACGTCACCTGCGCTCGCTGTGACGTCACGGTGACGTCGCCGCGGCCCTGCTGGGGCGGCGCACAGGCTCCGCGCTGGCCCGTGGAGCTGGGGTCGGGCCGGGGCT
>NW_012267280.1:2446066-2451800 GCF_000151885.1 Dipodomys ordii | reverse complement strand
GGGGGGGGCCCTGGCTGGGGGGGAGGGGGCCCTGGCCTGGGGGAGGGGGTCCTGGCCTGGGGGAGAGGGCCCTGGCCGCGGGTGGGGGCCCTGGCCTGGGGGAGGGGAGGGGTCCCCGCGGCCCCGGGAGAGGACGGGGTTTTTCTTCCCGAAGTCGATGAATGAGCCGATTAGAACTATTTATTTTCCCTGGCGGTCGCTTACCGAGCGGGAGATGGATGCGGCGGTCGCGTGGCCTCGCGCGGCCCGGCCCATGTGGAGCACGGCCGGCCTGGCGTGAAGGCGGGGCCGTGGGCGGCCAGGCCGCTCCGGGCTTCCCGGTGTCCTACCTCCCAGGTCTGATTCACTCCGGGATGCGCTGGGAGGGTTTCCTGGAGCTGCCTTTCAAGGGAGGTGTCGTGTGCTCTTTTCTAGTCTCGTCTGCAATCCGGAGGAGGTGATGGCAGGTGCTCAGGCAGCCGTTTTGGGCCCTGAGACAGGTGTCAGGGAGCCTGGAGGATTAAACAGATTGAGGGAGCCTGGGTCTTGATGATGTTGGGGTGGGCAGGAAAAAAAAGCCCTGAGAAGCCACTCCCCAAATGGTAGTGGGGTTCCCTTATGTGAGGAGAGAAATGACTCATCTGTGGATTGGGAACTTGGCCATCCTTCCCTCTGCACCCCAGAGCCTCTGACTCTCAAGTTATGCTGGTGGTGGGACTCATCACTGCTCCCCTCAAAACCCAGAGAGGGCATGCCACTGGTACAGGGTCACACAGCAAGTGTGACTGGGCCAGGATTGGGAAGACCCTGTGTTTGTGCTGGGCTCTGTCCTGACAGAGAGGGGACAGGAAGCCCAAGCCACTGTGTCCTCTCTCCACACACAGGGTGCCCCCGACCCTCCACAGGACCCCCACCAAGGCATCCCCAAGGTTTGCTCAAGGGGGAGCACGTTTGGAGACTCAGTCTTTTTTTTTTGGCCAGTAATGGGGCTTGAACTCAGGGCCTGGGCACTGTCCCTGAGCTCTTTCTGCTCAAGGCCAGTGCTCTACCACTTGAGTCACAGCACCACTTCCAGTTTTTGAGTGGTGAATTGGAGATGAATGGGAGACTTTCCTGCCCGGGCTGGCTTTGAACGGATATCCTCAGATCTCAGCCTCCTGAGTAGCTAGGATGACAGGGGTGAGCCACCAGTGCCTGGCTGGTCCCTTGCTTTGCCCCGGAGTCTGTCTTCTCTGTAGCCACCAGGATATGGAGTCTGGTTCCCCCTCCTCTGCCCACAGCCCTCCACGGCCCTGCCTCCCTCAGGGCAAAGCCCAGGCCCTCCCTACAGCCGCCTGGGCCTGCGTGGCCCATTCCATCCCTCCCCACCCCTCATTCCTCTGCTTCAGCCACCCAGGCTCTGACCTGCCCCCGGGCCTTTGCACATGCTGTGAGTGTGATCTGCGGTTGTGGATCTGAGGAGAGCTTGTGCAGGTCTCTGCCTACTTCTAAGATGGAGCCTCCCCCTCCCCGGCCCCAATGGGGGCTGCAGCCCCTCCCCCTGTCCTGCTGGGCCTGGACACAAGGCCCCACCCCGCCCCGTCTCTCCGCCAGTCGTGTTTTGTGCGTGTCCCGCGCCCTGCCCACGGCAGCCCACGCATAGTTGGGTTCTGTGCGGAGGTTTCCCAGGGTGAGGAATGAGGCTGGGAAGGGCGGGGGGGTCCCCGCTGGCCGGTGGTGTCCCTGTGGCTGGCCCCCCCCCTTCCTCACCTCAGCCTCCAGAAATAGCCCTGTGAAAATAGCCCGGCCCGAGCTCTGCGCTGGCGCCCGGGCGCCCACAGCGTGACGCGGCGGATGCCGTGGGGGCTGGCCTCGAACCCGACGCCACGGGCATGGGGCTCGCTGCGGGAAGGGCGGCCGGCGAGGGGTGCTGGCGAGGTCTGGGGGCCTCCGTGCCTCGAGCCAGAGCTGCCCCCCAAAAAAGCCCTCTGTCCTCTTGCATGTGTGAGGTCTTGGAGTGAGTAGCAGAGGCTTCCCGTGCCTCAGTTTCCCCACGCATGAAGTGTGGCATCTGGGGGCCTCCGTGTCTAGGTCCGTAGGTGGAGGCCGGGAGGTTTCGCACTCAGGGCCTGGAGGATCTCTGCCGTGACTTTGGGGGGGTGCAGCCTGGTCCGCTTCACCCCCAAAAGATAAAACGAGCACCCCTACCCCCGGCGCTCCCTGGGGAGGTGTGGGGGGGCAACCTGGGCCCTGCCCTGAGCCACCAAGCCAGGAAGGAGAGAGTCCCAGCACGGGCCGCAGGCGGCCTGTGTCCCCGGCCGGGAGGTGGCGCTGGGCCCTGTGTAGCTGGTGGGTGCCCCGGCCCCGGCCTGCCGGACACGGGCACCTGCAGTCCAGGCGGCCGCCGGGGCTTCCTGCCGCCCCGGCAGGTGCCCGGCTGGTGGAGGGGGCGCCGAGGCTTCCGCAGCAGCCCGGGGGCGGCGGCCCAGCTGTCATCCAGGAGCCGTGGGTCATCGTCGTGGCTGCCGGCTGGGGACAGAGGGCATGGGGGGGAGGGGAACAAGCCAGGGGACGAAGGAGAAAGGAGAGAGGGGAGGGAGACACAAGGCTGGAGGCCGAGTCTCCCACGTGGAGGCGCAGCCTGTGCAAAGGTCCTAGGGCAGAACGGAGCCCGCGTGGCTAGGGCAGAGAGGAGGAGGAAGCGGAGGAGGCAGGGGAAGACAGAGGCCAGGCCAGGTGGTGGGCTGTAAGAGGACCGGCTCTGTGAATTTATGGCTTCACCCTCCTATCGGTTGGGCCAGGCAAAGCTTTTATGTTCCTTTTACAGATGAGAAACCAAAGCCCAGAGAAATTGAGTCACCTACCCCGCGTCACACAGCGCAGGTGCTGGGCCAGTGCTGTTGGGCCTGGCTGAGGGTTCGTAGCCTTGGTTGCATGTTTCCTGCTTGCCATCAGGAATACGGGGTGCGGTTGGGACAGGCAGAGCTGTACCCCTGCTCTCTGAGTTTTATTTTTTTATCGGTGGTAGGGTTTGAACTCAGGGCCTGGGCGCCGTCCCTAAACTCTAGCACTATCACTTTGAGCCACAGCGCCACTTCTGGTTTTCTGGCAGCTAATTGGGGATGAGAGTCTCATGGATTTTCCTGCCCCTCCTGGCTTCCAGCCATGATCCTCAGATCTCAGCCTCCTGAGTAGCTAGGGTGACAGGTGTGAGCCACGGTGCCCGGCTTCTATCTGAATTTCAAAGACCTGTGTGACTTTGAATTTCCTTATTCCAGGTGGGGTCCTGTCCTACCAGGTTTTGGGCCAGTCCTTGGCCATGAACAGGGCCAGAGGTATTCAGATCCCGCTTTCTCCTCCTCTGCTGTGTGACTTCCTGTATGACCTAACCTCTCTGGTTGCTTCTTTTCCTGCGGTGGTTATTTTTTCAGGCATTGCTTTTGGCTAAAGGCTCATTCCTAGCCTGAGCCGTGGATTCACACGGAACTGTGCAGGGTGCAAAGTCCCAGGTTTGCCGCTCTGAAGGTGTGCGTCACTAAGGCCGGCTTTCTCTGTAAAGATGAGGTCCCACGGCCGGGAGCTGAACCTCGCACAATGACGTTGATCTCAGAAGCTGGGGAGTGCCATCCCCCCACACCAATGGCCAACTTGTGGCTTGGTCTGGACATTCACTGCGATCCTCCGGATCTCAGCCACCCAGCTGGGATGGAGCGCATGACGAGCCTGAGGAGCAGTGCCCCGTTGAGCTGTAGCCTTGGACTCTAGGTTCAGGCTGGAGGTGGCTAGACTTACTGGGACAGAGAGACACAAAAGCACCCCATGGGCCCCAGTGACCCCGGCCAGGCCCGCCCCGCCCCCGTGCCGGCCCTGCCAATCCCACACTCCCCCCGCCCCCCCACTTTCTCCTTGGACGTCTTGGGGGCCCAGGTGCACCTGATGCTGTGCTCTGCTGCCGGCAGGCTTCCGGGCCTCTGCTGCCCAGGCTGGCCTGAGGTTCTGGGATTACAGGTGTGTACCCCTATACCAGGCTTGTCTCTTCCTGTATGGTGTTGGGCATCACTACTGCTCTTTGTAGCAGTGCTATTATTACAGTTATTCTCATTTCATGTTATTTTGGCATTGGTACAAACGCAGGTTTAGTGCTCTGCTGTCTGAATTCTCCACCCATCTTTTTTGTTGTTGTCGGTCGTGGGGCCTGAACTCTGGGCCTGGGCGCTGTCCCTCAGCTCTTCAGCTCAAGGCTAGCGCTCTACCACTTGAGCCACAGCGCCACCTCTGGTTTTCTGGTTCATTGGAGAGAAGAGTCTCACAGACTTTCCTGCTCAGGCTGGCTTTGAACCGTGGTGCTCAGAGCTGAGCCTCCTGAACAGCTAGGATGAACAGCCTTCCACACATCTGTGCACTTCCGCCCCAAGTAGCAGTTTTCAGGGCTGTGTGCTATTCCACCTGGCGCCTTGTGGCACACGCGTGTCCTCATAGAAGCCGAGCCCTGCGCTTGTTCCCGCACAAGGGGCAGGGGGAAGCGGGGGGCGGGGCGGGGAAGGGGGGGCCATGCAGGGCCCCGGTGGCTGTCGGGAGGATGCGGGCTTTGCCCCTGAGGGAGGGGGCAGGGGCGGGAGGGACCGGTCTGTGCTCACTGGTGCCCTCTGGCGGTGGCGGGAAGCAGAGGGGTGTTGGCCGGGGCTGGGGTGGGGGGTGGGACAGGGCAGAGGAAATGGTGGCTTTGGGAGGGATTTTTTTCCAGAACAGTTGGACTGATTGGCTAAGCAGTGGGGTGCAGAGGATTCTGGGGTCCCCACCCTCAACTAAGGCAGCAGACAACCTCATCCAGCTGGGGCCGCCTCTTTCCCCATTTAAACAGTAGGAATAGGGACTTGGGCTCCACATGGTAGTACTCAACAGAACACCCAGTGGAAGTACTGAGCACAGCACCCAGAGGAGATTCCGCAGCAGCATCCTCCCCTCCCCTGGTGCTTCCCACCCTCAGGGCTGCCAGCTCTGGGTCTGGTGGTTTCCAGACACCCCCCTTCTCCCCCCAAATCTCCCCTGGCTCCAGCCTGGTACCCGCCTCCTGCCTCTGCAGGCTTTGTGCTCGGGGGCCCAATGCCAGCTGGCCTTGGAGACCAGGGCCCTTTGTGAGCTTCCCCACACTTTACACCCACGGCTCTTTCTGCCCCACTCCCCCCCCCAGCCCCCCTGTGCTCCCACCAATGAAAAAAGAGGGAGCGAGCAAAATTATATACACACACGAACATATAAAAATGAGTTTAGGATCTAGGCCAAGAACCACTTGCGCTTGGCTGGGCATTGTGGGTAATTCATCGCTCATTACCATAAAAGCCACAGCCCCGCTGAAGGCGGCAGTGGGGCTTTTGTTTGAGATTCTGATGGATGCATAATGTCTTTCCCAGCCCAGAGCCCCTGGGCCCCCACCTCTGCCCCTGCCCTCTGCCCCATCCCCCAGGAAAGACGCCTGTGGGGGCTGGGGGGGCGCTGGCAGCTCTGGCTGTGGGAGAAGCCCACAGGCCTTTGCCTTAGGCCCCTCCCCCCTCCGCCCTGGCACTGACCCTTCACCTCTTCATTTGTGGGCTGGGGGTATTAGCATGACTTGGGGGAGGAGGGAGAGAGCAGGCCCTGCCCTTGGGGGCAGTGGGGTCAAGGCGGCATCAGCCCCCACTTTTTTCTTTTGGTCGGTCGTGGGGCTTGAACTTGGGGCCTGGGCACTGTCCCTGAGCTCTTCAGCTCAAGGTGAGCGCTCCACCACTTGAGCCACAGC
>NW_012267280.1:2442936-2445811 GCF_000151885.1 Dipodomys ordii | reverse complement strand
AGGCTGGCTTTGAACCCTGATCCTCAGATCTCAGCCTCCTGAGTAGCTAGGATGATAGGCGTGAGCCACTGCGGCCCGGCTCAGCCTGACTTTTTGCAGGATACATGCAGACAAGGTGACTCTCACCCCCCACCACAGCAGGGCTGTTGGTGGCCCCCGTGCCCCTGCGGGAGGACTAAGCCCCAGGCTCCGTGTGTTTTCAAGGACAGATAATGAGGGTGGGGACAACTTAGGACATGGATGGAGAATCTCTGCCGTCCCCTACCTGTGTTGTGAGCCGTCACTTAGAAGTTGTCTCCTTCTACAGTAAGGACCTCTACACCCCTAAAAGGCTTCTCAGCTTTTCTAGCTACACGATGTCCATAGATCCACGAAAGCTGGTCCTGGGAGCAGCTGGGGCTGGTGACCACGGCAGTAGACGTGTGCCAGTAAAACTATTGACAGAACACGCAGCGGGCTGCACGCCTCTCCTCCACGAGCATTTGCTCAGCGGCAGCTGATCACTGGAACCTGCACCACCTTCTTCCACTTCTCCTTCTCCTTCCTCTCCCCGCCTTTTATTGTGCTGAGGCTAGTGCTCAACCACTTGATCTATAACCCCACTTCTGGCTTTTTGGTGGTTCATTGGAGATAAAGAGTCTCATGGACTTTCCTGCCCCGGCTGGCTTTGAACCCTGATCCTCAGATCTCAGCCTCCTGAGTAGCTAGGATGACAGGGTGGGCCATTTGTATCTCTACTGCCCCTCCCTCCCTTTAGATATCTTTGAAACAAAGTCTCTCCGTGTAGGTTTCTGAGCTCCACCGACACTGCTATAGGCCTGGCCTGCACCTTTGGCTGGGAGCTAAATGGCCCTAAGCTGTCTGTCACATGTGTGTAAGAGCTTCTGAACTGGATAGCATAAATCTAGACTAGCTGATGAAGGTGCAGACTAGGGAGTGACGGAGAACTCAGCACTGAGAAAGATATAACTGTGAAAACGTGGAGCCTGTGCAAAGGCCCTGGGGCCGTACAGAGCCTGGATGGAGCCTGGCTTGTTGGAGGAGCGGCCAGGATGGGCAGAGAGGGAGGAGGAGGTGGGGTGGGCGGGCTGGGCTGGTCCCACAGGGCCCTGGGGGAGGGGAGGCTGCAAGGAGAACTGGGGGGGGGGGGGGGCGGGCTGGGCTGGTCCCACAGGGCCCTGGGGGAGGGGAGGCTGCAAGGAGAACTTGGGCTTCGCCCCTGTGGACAGTGGGAGCTGTGGAGGACTGTGGGCAGAAGGAGGCTGGGACCGGACTTGGTGTGCACGGGCGTCCTCTGGAAGCTGCAGGCAGCAATAGTGGGTGGAGAGAGATTTTTGGAGAGAAAGAGTATTTCCAGTGCGGGGTGGGGGAGGGGGCTGCAGGAGGGTGTCCTGAGCCCCTGGAAGATCTTAGTTACCATCCATTCTACTGAATCGCGGAAGACAGGGAGAGTCACAGGCTTGTTAGCCCCACGGAAGGCAGGGTGGCGTTGCTGGATCTCGCCGCACCTGAAGGGATCGGAGGGGGTGGTACAGGGACTCGTGGGGGCGGCAGGTGAAAAGGGCAGTGTTGGAGCTGGGGGTGGTGTGTGCTCGGGGAGCCGCGGGCTGGGCCCACCAGCCCCTGGCTGGTCAGCACACGCCCCGGCGCCCCAGGTGCGGGATGCCAGGCTGGGAGGGAGGCCGCTCATAGGGAGTGTCTGTACCAGTTCCTCTTGCTGGAGGGTGCAGGGTTTGGTGGTTAGGCGTCCCTGAGACTTTAAGGGGATTTGACATAAAAAATGAAGTGGTGGAGCCAGGCCCGGGGTGTCGGCTCTGGCTAGGTGTGTAGTGAAGTCTGAGGGCCCCACGGTCGTGCGGGGGGCAGGGGGAGCAGATTCAAAGGCATAGAACACATTCTGATGGAGTCGCCTTCTGTCAGCGAGTTTTGTGCCAGAAACAGGGGATCCAGCTTTGGTGGAAGCCATGGATCTAGACCGTAGTAACATGGGTCCCCAGGGTGGGCATGGAGGAAGGGGCCGGACATGGTGGTACACGCCTGTAATCCCAGCAGCTGAGGCCGGAGCAGGTGGATGGCAAGGTCTGCCTGTGCCTCTGTCTATACTCCAATGTTACCTCTTCCAAGAGACTCACAGACAGACAGCTAGAACCCCACCCCCCGCAGCACCCAGTGGGTGCCACGTTTCTGGCAAAGAATGAATGAAAATGGCCGGGTGCTAACGGCTTCTATTCAGGCCCACGATGGGATTGTGGGTAATTTTTATTTTCTTCTTCTTGCTGATTTTCTCGTTTTCCGCTGCACGCGCCTATTTTATAATTAGAAGAAAAAGTTATTTTGAAAAAAAAATTGTGTCCAAATGTCCCAGCTGCAGGAACTGACGTGATCCGGGCCCCACGGCCCTTCCCCTTCCCCCACTCCGGGCAGTGGCCACAGGAAGTAGTGAGGGAAAGGTTGGGGCTTGGGGGGGCGGGGTTCAGGCTCTGAAGGGCTCCCTGGAGGCGGCAGTGCTCACTGCAAAGGCTCTGGGACCAAACCCCACCGAATTTATTCCTACTTCCCTTCTTACCCAAGTCGTACAACCAGCAGCCTAGCCAGAACCCACCTCACCCCCTCCGCCTCCTCTGGTCCAGCCCTCATCACGCACCTGGACCAACCCTGCCTTCCCTGCCCGCAGCCCTGCACAACTCCAGCTTCCTCAGGCCCAAAGCCCAAGTCCTCCCTGCAGCCCACAGAGCCTGCCCCACCCACCCCACCCCTCCTCCTCCTCTCTGCCCCTCCATCCTCTGCTGCTCCTCCAACCCACCGGGCTCCATCCTGCCCCAGGGCCTTTGTACATCCCCTGTTTGTATTCCTCTTTTTCTCCTGGATGTGCATA
>NW_012267280.1:2440808-2442361 GCF_000151885.1 Dipodomys ordii | reverse complement strand
CTTTCCTGCCCAGGCTGGCTTTGAACCCTAATCCTCAGATTTCAGCCTCCTGAGTAGCTAGGATGACAGGTGTGAGCCACCGACGCCCGGCCCCCTTATCTCTCTGTTTGCACAAATGCCACCTTCCTCGTTCCTCCATCTTTTCTGTGTGAGTTTCACCATTCATGGTCCCATAAAACACCACCTTATGACACCCGAGCGGTATTTGGTTCCTGGCCCGGGGCACCAGCCAGGACCTGTCAGCCTCGGTTGCTGCAGTGTGCAGAACCGAGCTTGGCATTTAATGAGCAGCACTGGTTATGCGGGGTCATGTGCTGTGTGGGTGTGGGACAGGGCTGGGGGGAGTGCCCTGGTGGGGCTGCGTCCATGTTTCCCAAGGATTCCCTCTCCCCCTCCCTACACCTTTGTGTGTCAAGGCCCTGTGCTGAGTGCTGGCTGCTGGCTGCTGTCCTCCCCGGCCAGGCTGGCAAGACAGTCAAGGTGGGGATGTGGCGGGGGGAGAGGGGGGAATCTGGGCAGATGGGGTGGCCCGGCTGAGGAGGAGGCCATCTGGCCCCATGGGGCTGTGCACCCCGCCCTCTGCCGTCACTGTCATCAAATGGGGACAGGAGGTTGTCTCCAGGGAGATGGGCGAGAGACGCTAGGAGAAGGCTTGGCCATCCCTTGAATAAATACTTCTTTGGGGCCTGGGTGGCACAGAGATGTGTATGTCTGTCACACAGCCCAGGGGCTGGACCACACAGACACCCAGAGCACTTGACTGGGGAACTGAGGCCCAGACAGCCATCGCCCCATGTTGGGGCCCTGGGGGGGAGGGTCCTGCTTCAAACCCAGGCTCATGCTTGTCACACTAGTTACTCAGGAGGCTGAGATCTGTGGATGGCAGTTCAAAGCCAGTCTGGGCAGGAAAGACTGTTATCCCAGTGAACCACCGGAAGACAGGAAGTGGAGCTGTGGCTCATGCAGGAGAGCACTAGCAAAAGAGCTGAGGGACAGTGCCCAGACCCAGAGCTCAGGCCCCAGGACTGATGAATGCATGTGTGCACACGCGCACTGTCCACCTTCCTGAAGCCCCATGGAGAGGTGCGGTCTGCGTGTGTGGGAGGTGGTCCTCACGTGTGCCCCGGGTGGCTTGGCTCAGGCCAAGTGTGCAAGCCAGCCTCCCCGGCTCAGGCCAAGTGTGCAAGCCAGCCTCCCCGGCTCAGGCCAAGTGTGCAAGCCAGCCTCCCCGGCTCAGGCCACTCTAGAGCGGGTTTTCTGCACTTCAGTGTGCAGAGTGGGAAACGGAGGAACACACAGGGTAAAGGGGCTGTGTGCCGCCGCCGGCCTAGGAGGCACTGGATGTGGAGGAGGGGGCAGGGCCCCTCCCTGGGAGTATGTGGGGGGCAGCTGCTGCAGGGTGGGTGGAAGGGTCCCCAGAAGAGTCCGACGGGCTTTCCGTTGTGGTAAGCCCTCCGTCACTCTGGGTGAGTTTAGTGCGCTGGGCTCCTCCAGCGGGAGCAGGACCCGCACCCCACCCGGGCTGAGAGCCTTCGGGGCTGGGCCTGCGCGCG
>NW_012267280.1:2435463-2435788 GCF_000151885.1 Dipodomys ordii | reverse complement strand
ACGCTGCTGGGGGGGGCTGGGACTGGCTCCAGCCCCCTCACGCGTTGCCATGGCCACGGTCAGAGCCACAGGGCCGGGGCGCCCTAAGCGGGGAACCGCGCGCAGCCCCGGCGCTGCCCTGACACCCCACTCAGGGTCCCCGCACCCCTGGCGGGGCTCCCCTGGGGGGCCTTCCCCCCGCCCCACCTCACTTCCGGCCGGGACCCTGCCCTTAGCGTCACCCAAGCCCCGCCCATCCATTTAGCTCACCCAATCCCGTTTCCGCCACGCCCCTCCACGTGCTCCGCCCAACCCCACTCTTCGTCCCATCCCGGGCCCCGCCCAT
>NW_012267280.1:2430220-2434780 GCF_000151885.1 Dipodomys ordii | reverse complement strand
GGGGGGGGGGAACTTCTCCTGGGACCCCTGTGACTTTAATCACAAAGCCGGGGACGGGGGTCCAGGGAAGGCCTGGGGTCAGTCCTTGGCTGGCCGGTGGGGCCTGGTGTGGGGCTCCCTCCTCCCCGTTCCCAGACCTCCCCCAGTCCCCCGGGAACCCAGGGCTGCCCTCCCCCTCCCCCTCCCTCCTCCAGCCTCACCTGGTGCCCCCCCCCACACACACACCAGAGCAGATGCAGAGGGCACACCCTGGTAGCCCAGCTCAGCTTGGCTCTCTCCCTGCCTGGTAGCCTCAGTGTCCCTCTCGTGCATAAAGTGTCCGGCCGGGCCTGCAGAGGCGACCAATGCCTGCAGAGGCTTTGTTGCATTCCTGGGCATTCCGTGGCCCCTCTGGTGGGCCTGGGGCTGGGTTGGCAGACTCCCCAAGGTACAGGAAGCTCCGGAGGGTCCTGGCCCACCCCTGGGCAGCCAGGGGGCCTCCTGGGGGGGACACAGCTCAGCTGACAGCTCAGCTCTGGAGGCTGAGGCTTTGGGGATGGTGGGGCCTATGGAAGGCTTAGAGGAAGAGCAGGGCTCGGTGGGGGATTCAGCCTGGGGCGGGGGTGTCTGGGTCTGGGGTCTGCTGTCAGAGTGTTCTCTGTGAAGGACTTCCTGGGAGCCCTGGCAGGTGTGAGACCCGTGGGCCTCTCCCAATCTCCCCTGAAGCAGCCCAGGACAGGCTGGCCAGGGTGGGGTGGTTGGTGAGGAGGATGGGCTCTGGCTCACTCCTCCATGAGCATGCCTCAGTTTCCCCACCTGTCAGGCAGGAAAGAATCACCAGCACAGAGCAGATGGGACTATTGTTCTCTCTGGGCTGGGTCTGGCTGGCACCCTACCTCTCACTGCCGCGGGGTAGGGGGGGCAGTGCCCCAGCCTTTGTGCTCTCCCAGTGCAAATCGCTAGTCAGTGGAGGCTGGACCCTTGGTTCCAGGGAGGGACAGCTCCTCCTGGGGCCCAGGCATGGAGTCCCAGGAGGGAGGGGCTGGTGAGCACCAAAGAGGATGGACTTGAGCTGGTGGCCGGGACACGCCTGGTGACACAGAGCCTGTGGGCTGCCAGCTCTGGCCTGGACTATAATCCCCCTTTATTCTCTGCGGACCGCCCGCCTGCCTGCGTGGGCTCTCAGAGCCGAACCGCGTGCCCCATGCCCCAGCGGGCGCCCTTTTGGAATGGGTGCCGCTCCCCCTCTCCCCTCACAAGTGCAGCCCCGGGGTCCTCATCCAGGGATCCACCTGCCCCTTCCCAGAGGGGGCCACCCGGTCCTGCCGACCCCCAGTCTGCTCCGAGAGGCAGGTGGGACCCGCGCTCGCTGCCTTGCCACCCAGCATCCACTGCCGCTCGGTGGACAGCCAGTCCCTTTGAGTGCCCCCCCACCCCTGGGGGTCTGAGGACCGCTCCCCTGCCTCAGTTTCCCCATCCCAGTTATGTCAGGCAAGCACTCCAGGCCACGTTGTTAAGGGAGGGGTAAGGTGGAGGACTGGCCGGGCGCCAGGCTCACTGTGGCTCTCCCTGCCGGGGCTCCTGGCCGGCCCGTGCGTGCTGCTACTTGCGCAGGGAGACTCCTGTTTCCATTCAGTCGTTACTTTCCAGCCAATTAATAACATTAAATCTGGGTGCATGTGCAATGGCCCTGGGGCAGGATGGAGCCCAGTGGTGGAGGAGCTGCAGGGAGCCCGTGTGGCTGGAGTAGCAGGGAGGAGGCAGGAAGGGGACAGAGCAGTTGGTGCCAAGCCTGTGGGTCACAGGGAGTCCTGGGCTTTGACCCCAAGGGAGGTGAGCACCAGAGAAGGCTGGGGGCAGGGGCAGGGGCAGGATCGGACTCAGCTCACTGGTGCCCCCTGGCAGCTGTGAAGGGCAGAGCATGAGCAGAAGCTGGTTCTGGTGGGCAGGTGGGGGGCTTGCTGGTATTTTTATCACCTAGAGCAGACTGCACGTGGGAATCTGCCAGGAAGGACGGGCCATGGGTTTCTGAAGGGTCCCAGGCCATTCTGGGGGCAGAGGGGTGGGTGTCTGGGCTTGGGGGGCTGCTGCCTGGCCCCTGTGGGCCCTGGCTGGTGCCCACTTGATGTGAGGGGGGTCTTCCTGGGTTCCCGTTGAGGTGCACAGAGGCAGCTGGGATAGGGACCTCCTGTTCTGGTGCCCCATCTGCAGGTGACCCCCACCCATGGCCCCTGGCATGTGGGCAGTCTTTTTTACCTCAGTTTCCCAAGCAGCTCTCAAGCCTGCCAGCTGACCCTAGTGACCTGGGCCTGAACCCTCATCTGTGGCCACAGCCACGCAGATGGCCCTGGCGGGGCAGGCGCTGTGGTCACCCAGCCCCAGTGGCCACCGCCTCCCTCCCTCCTTGAAGACACCAGGGATGGGGGCTGGGCGTGGGTGCACTTGTCCATCCTGTGTCCCCCACCTGGCCAAGTCCACGAGTATCTCCGTGGTCTGACTGTGCGTGGCTGTGTGCAGCCTGCCTGCATGCGTGTGTGGCAGGCAGGGTGTAGGCTTTGGGTGTGTGGTACCTGGCTGGTGTGATCTACTGTGTGCTGTATGCACACCCGTCCGTGTGTGACTCCCCGGCCTGGGGTCCCACGGGAGCAGGTGTCCTGTACCCTCCGGCTCAAGCCAACTCCTCAGGGTGGTGCTCAGGCCTGGCCCCGTGGCCCGAGCCTGCCACTATGTGGCTGACTGTGCGGATCTGTTTTGAGTGGCTGTGGTCTGACTGTGTGCATCTGGGGTTTGTGTGGCTGTGGTCTGACTGTGCGTGCTGAGCCCCTGTCCTACCTGCTTTCTCCTGTCCCCTGGGATGTCACTGGGCCACTCATGGTCAGCTGTGACAGTCAGCTGGCCTCAGGGTGGCCCTGGGCTGGGCACGGTGACCACAGAGGGTATTTTGGGCGGCAGAATCACAGGGTGGCTCTGGGCTGTGGCCATGGCCAGGACCCGCCCGGGAAGCGGCCTGGGTGGGGTGCGGGTGGGCCTCGGAGATCCCCGGCCCCCTCCATCCCCCCTGCCTGGCTTTGGCCGAAGTGGAGATGGGAGAGACGGGGTGTGGCCGAGGAGAGGATTTGGGGCCGAGGCCAGGAGCCTGTGCTTGCCTCTGACCAAGCTTTCTGGGGAAACGGCCGCCGAGCCAAGCGCTGCGCCCTGCAGGGAAAGCAGAGAGCAGGGCGAAGGCTGGGGGCCACGGGAGCCATCCGAGTGGGCGAGAGCGAGCGGGCGGCCGGCCGGCCGGCGTGTGTTTGGGGACAGTGTGTCTGAGTCACATGTCGGGGTCAGGGCACCCCCGAGACGCTCCGAGAGTCAGAGCCTCACTTGGTTTTCTCTTTGCAACGGGATCTTGGTAGGAGGCCCAGGCAGGCCGCACCGTCCACCGGCCTCAGCCTCCCTATACGGGGATTACAGGCGGGAGCCGCCGCACTGCCCACGGGGGGGCTCTCCTGCCCAGTCCTGAGGTTCTCTGCCCTGGGCCCGTCCAGCCCTCATCCCTGAAGAGGGTTCCTTTTTTTTAGGGACACAGCCATCAGCCATTGCGGGTACCGGGCGCTCCTCCTCCTCCTAGCCGCTGCACCCCTCCAGGAAGACCTCCACATTTCCCACTTCCTCATGGCCCTTCTGTTGTCTCCGCAGACGCTGCGCCTTCGGACGCTCAGGCCGTGGCCTCTGTGTGAGGGATGGGGCCGATCCCTTTGGGGAGGAGGCCGCTACCAAGCATGGCGCTCGCCCGGGGACCTGGCATGGTGTCCGTGGTGGGGCCCGTGGGTCTCTTCCTCATGCTGCTGGTCGGAGCCTGCGGGGCAGAAGGTGAGAAGCTGGGGGGGGGACGCGTGTGTGTGTTTTCAGGGCTAGGTGTTCCCCTTCCTGGGGTTCCTTGAGGTGACCCCTGCTCCTCCCTGGGACCCCCGGTTCCTTCCCGGGGCCCACATCCTCCCCTGCTCCTCCCTGCTCCTCCTCAGGACTCCCCATTCCTTTCCAGAGCCCCTCACTCCTCTCTGGGGTCCCCCACTCTCCCTGGGGCCCCCTGCTTCCCGCAGGGCTCCCTGTTCCTCGCCAGGACCCCCCTGCGTGGCCAGGCTGCTCACCTGCTCCATGCAGGGCCTGGAGACTCCCAGGCGCGAAACCACGCTGGTGCCGGGAAGCAGCACCGCAGCCGCCGTCCCTGGCTTCCTCACACCAGACCAGCCTTCCCTTTTGGGCCTGCAGGGCCCATGGAGGGAAACTGAGGCTCCAGAGAGGCAGGGACTTAGCAGGGGTCCCTCTGGACCTCAGGGTTCACCACCCCTGCAGAAGGGAAAAGAACAATACCAGTGACAGACCCGTGGCTAACAAACCTTCCCAGGCTGGGCCCCAAGCTTGACTGTCAGGGATGGGGTTTTATGGGTATGTAGGAGCTCACTGATGAAGGTCTAGAGGTAAAAGAAGTTGGTGTGGCTCAGAAGTGGACAAGGCTGTGGTGATGCCAGCCCATCGCACCCCTGCCTGTAGTCTGGCACCCAGCAGGCCCGCACCCACCGCTGGCTGGTGTGGGCCACA
>NW_012267280.1:2404179-2429805 GCF_000151885.1 Dipodomys ordii | reverse complement strand
CTGCCTTGTGCGCTGGGCCTCGGCTGGTCTTCATGGCAGCGTTTGGTAATGTCCATCTTGGCAGCTCCTGCCTGAGCAGAGGAAGTTGACCTGTGCCCGCTGGAAGGCTGGGGAAACTGAGGCACTGGTCATCATCACAGTGAGGAAGTGGCTGGAGTATTACCTTTCCATTCATTCCTTGGAAGACGTTTTGTTTTTGTGCCACTCTTGGGACTTGAACTCGGTGCTTTCCCTCACT
Source organism: Dipodomys ordii (assembly GCF_000151885.1). Classification (NCBI taxonomy): domain Eukaryota; kingdom Metazoa; phylum Chordata; class Mammalia; order Rodentia; family Heteromyidae; genus Dipodomys; species Dipodomys ordii. Next base: position 2,429,567 of record NW_012267280.1, on the reverse strand, counting down.
CAAGGCCGGCACTGTACCCCTTGAGCCACAGCTCCACCTCTGCGTTTTGGGTGGTTCATTGAAGATAAAGAGTCCTGTGGACTTTCCTGTCTGGGCTGGTTTCCAGCTGTGATTCTCAGATTGCAGCCTCCTGAGTAGCTGGGATTGCAGGCGTGAGCCACGGTGCCCAGCTTGTTTTGTCTTTTGACTCCAGTTCTTGCTGGGCAGCCCCTCTGGTCCTCCTGCCTCGGGCTCTGGAGTGCTGGGTCTCAGGGTGGCCACTGTGTCTGGCGGAGGACCTTTTCCTGGCTTCCTGGGGATGAGCAACAGAAAGCTGTCTCTGGACCGCCCCACCCCGCCCGGCCCTCCTGCACAGGGCTGGCCTGCCTTGGCACGGCGTGTGGGTTCAGAGGGGCCGCTCTTTGCCAAGGGTCTTCCTGTGTGTTTTTGGATGTTTCTGAGCACCCGGGGCCTCACCCGGTGATGCCTTAGCGCCCTCCCCCCCCCATCGATGCTGGTCCTTGTGTCCCCAGACAGAAACCCCTTGCCCAGCCGCAGCCACCAGCCTGGCTTCTGCTCACCGAGTAACACATGCACTGCCTCGGCCTGGGGTACAATGTGGGACTGTAGGGCTCACCACACGGCCCCCTTGCCAGTGGGGGAAACTGAGGCTGCACAGTTGAGTCCAAGGGAGCTGAGTTCAGATCCTGTCTGTGACCCTGACAGTCTGAGCTCTTGTGAGCCCATTCAGTAAGTTTTAATTTAATTAATTAATTTACTATTTTTGTCATTTCTGGGGCTTGAACTCAGGGCCTGGGCACTGTCCCTGAGCTTCTTTTGCTCAAGGCTAGCACTCTAGCGCTTGAGCCACAGCACCACTTCTGGCTTTTTCTGTGTATGTGGTACAGAGGAACTGAATCCAGGGCTTCATGCGTGCTAGGCAAGCACTCTACCACTAAGCCACATTCCCAGCCCCTCAGTGGTTTTTGTTGTTTTGGTTTTGTTTTGTTTTTGGTCCATTGTGGGGCCTGAACTCTGGGTCTGGGTGCTGTCCCTTAGCTCTTCAGCTCAAGGCGAGCACTCTACCACTTGAGCCACAGCACCATTTCTGGTTTTCTGGTGGTTTACTGGAGATAAGAGTCTCACGGACTTTCCTCCCTGGTTGGCTTTGAATGGCGATCCTCAGATCTCAGCCTCCTGAGTAGCTAGGATTACAGGCGTGAGCCACTGTCACCCAGCTCCCTCAATGGGTTTTTTTTTGGGGGGGGGGTTCCGGTCGTGGAGCCTGAACTCTGGGTGGGCCTGAGTGCTGTCCTTCAGCTCTTCAGCTCAAAGCTACTGCTCTAACACTTGAGCCACAGCACCACTTCCGGCTTTTTTCTTTTTGCTTATGTAGTGCTGAGGAATCGAACCCAGGGCCTCAGGCATGCAAGGCAAGTGCTCTACCACTGAGCCACCTTCCCAGCCCCCTCAATGAGTTTTAAAAGAGCTCCTGCTGGGATCTGGGTCCTGCCAGAGGCCCCTTTCCCGGCTGTTGTCCATGGTGATGGTGGAAGAAGCTTCCAGAAGCTTCCTCACAGCTCAGGGAATAGTCCTGTGAGGATCCAGAGGGCAGGTGTCCCAGGCAGGAGACTCAGTCTATGCAAAGGCCCTGTGGCCACACAAGGACCTGGGCTGGTGAGGGTGGGTGCTTGGACCATGGCTGTGACTGCTGGCTGGTGACCCTGAGGCTCTGAAGGTCAGCATCGCTGTGTCTTGGGGACTTTGTCTGTGGTCTGTGTGGTGTTGGCAGTGATACTGACTCAGACCTCCTCCCTGTCCCCATGGCTGGGGTGTTGGGGGGCCGAGCCCGGGTTCTGGCCCTGGTAGGCTGTATGGAGGGGCCTGGCCTGTAGGACGGTGCCCACGGGCGTCAGCCAGGTGGGGTCGGGGCGGACGGCTCCATCCCTAGGGAGGAAGGTGCTGCAGAGACTGTCTGGTCTGGGAGGCCTTCTCAGAGAGCTGCAGGACGGGCGGGGGGGGGGAGGACTCCCCTGTTCTGGCACCACCACTTCTGTGGAATCTGCAATGGAAAAACAGAAATGGGGCCAAGCCTTGCCTGGAGCGGGAGACCCTGGCTTCAGTGCAGGCTCTGTGGGGACCCCTAGTGCCCCCCATCTGTCTGGGCACTGTCTGCCACTGCCTGGTGGGGGGGTTCAACCTTCGGCTCGGGGCTTCGGGTGCAGACCTGCCCCCCATCTGCGGGGCACAGGCTTGTCTGTGCTGGCTGGGCACTGGGACCTGCCTCCCAGCCTCCCAGCCACCCCGGGCCCCTTAGTCCAGAAAAGAAGGGTGGGCCGGGCGCCGGTGGCTCATGCCTGTCATCCTAGCTACTCAGGAGGCTGAGAGCTGAGGATCATGGTTCAAAGCCAGCCGGGCAGGAAAGTCCGTGGGAATCTTATCTCCAATGAACCACCAGAAAACCGGAAGTGGCGCTATGGCTCAAGCAGTAGAGCACTGGCCTTGAGCTGAAGAGCTGAGGGACAGCACCCAGGCCCAGAGTTCAAGCCCCACGATCGACAAAAACCAAAAAAAAGGGGGGTGGGTGTGCTGAGGGGGCTCTCAGGATGCTCAGGCATTTACTAACGGGGTGTCATGGGGACAAGGCCTGTGTGACCCCTCCCAGGCCCAGAGCCAAGCGAGCAGGAGAGCCAGGGTCCCCCTTCTCCGGTCCCCAGCTCAGAAAGCAAGGGGACCCAGGAGCCTGGCCACTGCGGGGTCCCCGCCCGGGAGTGGGCAGCACAGCTCAGGCGGGTAGAGTGGCACAGGGTCACCCCGCCACCCGAGGCGCAGTCCCGGGCCCCTGGGGACCGAAGGCCGCAGCAGCCGGGGCGGTGGGGGGGAGTGCACCTCAGTGCTGTCCTTTCCCCACCCCAACTCGAGGGCCGCCGCCCGGCGCCTGACCACAGCCACACCCGCCGAGGGACGCTCAGCCATGTGCAGAGGAGCCGAAGCACCAGGGGAAGCGTCCCCAGTGTTCTGGGAGAACCGTGTGGTTCCTTGTCCTGGCACGAGGTGCTCAGAGGCTCCACGTGGGCCACCCATGCCTGTCCTCAGCCAGAGTGCCACGCTTAAAACTGGAAACGCCCACCGTCTTTCTTTTGTCGGTCGTGGGGCTTGAACTCAGGGCCTGGGCGCTGTCCCTGAGCTCTTCAGCTCAAGGCCAGTGCTCTACTGCTTGAGCCACAGTGCCACTTCTGGTTTTCTAGTGGTTTATTGGAGATAAGAGTCTCACGGACTTTCCTGCCCGGCTGGCTTTGAACCGCGATCCTCAGATCTCAGCCTCCTGAGTAGCTAGGATGACAGGCGTGAGCCACTGGTGCCGGGCTTCTTTCTTTTCTGTATAACCTGCTCATTTTGTGAAACAATTCCACTGCACAAGATCAGTTTCTTGTTCTGTAGTTCCACACCTAGCTGAGGCACCTGGGCAGGCAGCCGCCCTCAGGGTGCCAGCCAGTGCAGGGCAGTGCCCGCCCGGCCGTCCCACACAACTCCCTCCACGCATGCGCAGCACTGGATGCCCGCTTCCCTGACGGGCAATGCCCCCCCCACATGCATGACTACACTGTGCGCCCTGCCCTGCCCGGCCGGGTCTCCCTATGCCCCGGGCCAGCCCTGAGTGAGTGCATACAAGTCTGCTTTAAGCCAGGCCCCTGCCTCAGTGTCCCTGGAGTCCGGGCAGTGATGGCTGGCCCTCTGCCCTGGTTGAAAGGACATGGCTGCCAGCTCCTGCCTCCAGCCTACACTGGAGCTCCAGTGCTGCCACCCTGCGTGGGGCCTCCGGTTCCCCACTAAGGAAGTAAGATCATACTACCTCTTCCTAGTCTTAGGGTTCAGCTGGTCACCACTGGAGGCCTCCACAGTCTAAATCTGGGGGTCCCAGAGTCTCAGGCACCTGTACCAGGGTGTCTAGGGGTGCTGCATCTACGCATTGCCTGTGGCTGCACCTTCCTCCCCTTCCTCTTCCTCCAGCCCTTCCGTGGCCTGCGTGGTCCCTCCCTTGGCTGGGTGAGGGTCAGGGCCGTGTGTGATCCCCGCAGGGTCTGAGCCACCCCGGAACCCCTACAGCTCCCCATCTTTTTGCTGAACCCCCAGAGCCGCCCAGATTTATCAAAGAACCCAAGGACCAAATCGGAGTGTCGGGGGGCGTGGCCTCGTTTGTGTGCCAGGCGGCGGGCGACCCCAAGCCTCGGGTGACCTGGAACAAGAAGGGCAAGAAGGTCAACTCGCAGCGCTTCGAGGTGAGTCGAGCGTGGAGGCCGCGTCCCAGAGCGCCCCCCTCCCCCCGCGGCCACACTGGGGCCCGGCCTGCCACGGCCCGCTGCCTGGGTGCTGGGGCCCAGGCTAGGCCTTGCCCTCTCTGAGCCGGAACACTGCACCACATGCCCAGGCCCCCCATGCGGCCTCACCCGCCCGCCCTCCCCGCAGACCATCGAGTTTGACGAGAGCTCCGGAGCCGTGCTCAGGATCCAGCCGCTCCGGACGCCCCGGGACGAGAACGTGTACGAGTGTGTGGCCCAGAACTCGGTCGGGGAGATCACCGTCCATGCCAAACTCACCGTCCTGAGAGGTACGCGGCTCCCTGGGGGGCGGAGGGGGGGGACAGGGCGGACCCTGGGCTTTGGGGACAAAATAGGTGGCCTTGAACTCCGCTTTGGATTTCCCTTGCCCAGCTGGTAACCGGGGCCGGGCCGCACGGGGGAGTGGTGCCAGGCGGAGACCCTCACGCATTACCTCAGCGGGGATCTTCCACTTACAAGGACCCGGCCCCGCTCCGGGGCATGTGAGAAAGACAGGGCCTATCTGTCATTACAGCATCTGGGAAGTAGACTGGCTTCAGGTCTGGCTTGATCTAGGGGTTCAGTTGGTGCTCCCACACTTTCTCCTGGCCATGTTTTCTTCCATGTTGTCTTGATCCCTGGCCAGCCCCACCCAGCCTTCACCCGGGGAGCTGCCCATGACTCTGGAAGAAGCGGCTGTGTGTGGTAACTTCCTTCCAGGCGGGTCAGGTCCCAAGGAGGGGCTCAGGGAGAGGCAGCTCCCCGAAACCCAGGGCGAACAGAGGCAGCCAGTGCTCTGAGCCACTTGCCTGGCCTCCGGGCTGGTCTTGCTGGGGTTAGCTGGGCTCCAGGCTGGTCTTGCTGGGGTAAGCTGGGGCACCAAGGAATTTCCCCGGCTGCCCTCTCTGCCTTCTCCCTTCCCACAGCAGGGCTTTGGCTCGCAGGTGCTACCCACCCTAAGATCACACCCCCGCAGTTGTTGCTGTGTGACTTCAGGCAGGCGCATGAGCCTCTCTGAGCAATGGTCAGGAAGTGGACAGTGACGGGCAGAGTGCGAGGACTTGGGGACCACGATTGGCCTCTCTGCACTGTTTAATTTTCTTTCTTTTTTTTGGGGGGGTCCGGTCATGGGCCTGAACTCTGGGCCTAGGCACTGTCCCTCAGCTCTACAGTTCACGGCTAGCGCTCTACCACTTGAGCCACAGTGCCACTTCCGGCTTTTTTCTTTTTGCTTATGTGGTGCTGAGGAATTGAACCCAGGGCCTCTGGCATGCAAGGCAAGCGCTCTACCACTGAGCCGCCTTCCCAGCCCCTGCACTGTTTAATTTTCACTGTGATTGTTATTCTGGTTTTAACAAAGCAGCAGCCCTTGGCCGGGTGTCCCCAACCTGTCACTAGACAGGTTCACATGGTGGGGATAGGCAGACAACCTGCTCAGCCTGCGACCCTCCCCATCCCCTCCTCCCTGTTCCCTTTTTCCCCCTCCTTTTTCCCTCCTCTCTCCTCCCTCCTCTCTGATCTCTTAAGTCCCTGTCTGGAAATCTTTCTCCTTCCTGACAAGGACCCACAGTCTAGGCTCTGTGTGTGTGTGGGGTTGGGGGGCGGAGTCTGTCCTGTCCCGCCCCCTCCCAGGCTATTTTTGCCTGACCTTTCCTGGGCACAGACCGCCCAAGGCCTCCCCATTGTCCATGCCCATCCCCATTGTTGGGGCCCCCAGAGCCAGGACTCCAAAGCTCTGAATGTGGCCTAACTCCTGCCCAGGCCCTACAGGCCTCCCTGAGAGGCTGTTCTGGACTGGCCCTGCCCTCCCCACAGAGGCCTAGGCTTGTCCCTCTCCTGCCCCGGCCCCCTGCCTGGGCCTCCTGCCTCCCAGGGGCTGCCAGGGCCCCTCCCCTCAACACTGCCTCCTTCTCCTCCTCCATCGCGCCATCTGATTGTGGACCCAGTGCACGCCTCTGCACTGTTGTTTTCGTTCAGCTCCGAGGACTCCAGCACATTGTGGTGCGCGGTGAACATTTCTGTTTGATTAGCGCAGGATGGCCAGGCCCTGCTCGCTGGCTGGCTGCTGCCCACACAGGCGCCGGGGACCCCGCAGCCTGCACCACGGGCACTTGGGGCACCGCGCTCTGCCGCGCGCCGTGCAGCCCACGCCCGCGGCCCCCAGGGGCACCGGGCCTGCCATTTTGGGTGGTATTGGGGACTCACCACGCCCGGCCCAGGAAGGATGGTGAGCCTGAGCCTGATGGTTCTGGTTCAGTCCTGCCCTGGCCCGTCCTGGGCATAACCTGGGCAGGTGTGTCTGGCTGAGCCTCAGTTTCCCCCAAGGATGCTGTGCCCCATCCTATACAGCCCCTGACGTGCGGTCCAGGGGCTCTGTCCACCCCAGCGAGACTGTGGCTCTACCCTGGCCTCGGCCCGTGTGTACCCGGGGCTCCACCTCCCCTCCCCACAATGGCAGCTTCTGGCTGGCTGTTCCCGGTGCCCCTGTCCCTCTGACCTTTGTCAGCAAGCACGCGCCTGGCTTGCCCACAGTCTGTCACCCGAGTTCACCTCGCCACAGGGGGTAGAGAAGCAAATGCCCATGGCTGTGTGCCAATAAAACTTTATTAACAAAAAGGCCACCTTGGCCTCTGCTGAACTTGGGGCACCTAGCAACTTGCTCTCAACCGGATGCTGTGACCCCTGTTTTTCCAAGGTCCTACCTGCAGATGGCCAGGTTCCTACTGGCCATGGAGGGGTCACCTGCACCCCGGCCGCGGCTTGTGCCTCAGCCAGCCAGGTCCCTCCCTAGTCCACTGGACGCTGAGCCCGGGGCTCGGGCACCAGCTGTGCTGAGCTGAGAGCCCACCAGCCAGCCAGCTGCAGCCTGAGCGGCCGGTCTTGTCATTGTGTCTCCTGTCCCTCGGGACAGTGAGGAGGACCAGAGTGGTCGCCCCAGGCATCCCCTAGCTGTGGACCCGTCCGCTGCCGCAGCCACGGGGCAAGGTGGGCACGCAGCACACACAGCAGCCATGGCCTTGAGCCTGTGGGAGGGCAGCGGGGTCCCCCCGGCCCCGTGACTTTTGATGGCCCCTTCGCACGTCTTCCTGTGATGGGTGTGTGAGTCCCTCCTGTAAGGACTGCGACCTCATTTTACCTTAGTCTCCTCTTTATTTATTTTTTGGTTGGTCGTGGGGCCTGAGCTCTGGGCCTGGATGCTGTCCCTCAGCTCTCCAGCTCAAGGCTAGCGCTGTACCACTTGAGCCACAGCGCCACTTCCGGCTTTTTTCTTTTTGCTTATGTGGTGCTGAGGAATCGAACCCAGGGCCTCATGAATGCAAGGCAAGTACTCTACCACTGAGCCACCTTCCCAGCCTTTAGTCTCCTCTTTAGAAGACCCGCTTCCGAACATAGGGTGGTCCTGAGATTGTAGATGCCATGTTTCAACACACGTCTTGTGTTTTGGGGTCACAACTCAGCCTTGACAGGATACCATTGGGCATCTCTTGGTTATGGTGTTTTGTTCTTTTTCCTCTGGGCGCCGTCCCTCAGCTCTTCAGCTCAAGGCGAGCGCTCTACCACCTGAGCCACAGCATCACTTCCGGTTATCTGGTGGTTTATTGGAGATAAGAGTCTCATGGATTTCCTGCCTGGGCTGGTTTTGAACCATGATCCTCAAATCTCAGCCTCCTGAGTAGCTAGGATTACAACCCAGCTGGTGGTGGTTTTTTTGTTTTTTTTTTTTTGAGACAGGGTCTAACCATGATCCTCCTGCCTTAGCCTTCCAAGTGCTGGCATTGCAGGTGTGTGCTTCGGTGCCCCTCTCCTGCCCCAGCAGCCCTGCACTGAGGGAAAGGGTGGGCGGGGTAGGGCTGGGATGTGGGTAGTGGGTGGGTCCACAGCTAGGTGATGCCTGGGGCTAGCACTCTGGTCCTCCTCACTGGCTCCAGCAGGCCACCAGCCCTGTCCCACGGCAGCCCGTCCCGGGCCCTGCGCCACGCCGCGCTCCACCCCCGGGCTGCCAGCCCAGACCTGGTCATTTGCTCATCTGTTTGCTGAGCTGGGGTTTGAGTCCTGGGAAGAAAGGCAGTGGGGACCACGGAGGGCCGGGGCTGCTCACTGTGGCCACAGCCAGCGAGCCACTTTCTGTTGCCTTGGTGCTGTGTACATTTGGGGCATCATGCCCGTGCAGAAAGTGGGGTTCCTGGAAGTGGTGCTGTGGCTCAAGTGGTAGAGCGCTAGCCTTGAGCTGAAGAGCCGAGGGACAGCGTCCAGGCCCAGAGTTCAGGCCCCACGACTGGCCAAAAAAAAAAAATTATGAAAAGAAAGTGGGGTTCCTGGACTGCACCCCCCCTGCTCGTGCCAGAGCCCCCGTCCCTCAGGGAATGGATTCGGATTCCACACCCGATACCACCTGGGCCTCCAGGGCGCACCCAGGCAAGGAAGGACCACGGATCCGACCCACGGCTCCGATGGGGGCCTGGGCCACGTGGGGTCATCGCGGGCGCAGACAAGGGGCGCCCGCCACGATCCGACCTCAGCCCTGTCTCCCCAGAGGACCAGCTGCCCCCCGGCTTCCCCAACATCGACATGGGCCCCCAGCTGAAGGTGGTGGAGAGGACGCGGACGGCCACCATGCTGTGTGCTGCCAGCGGGAACCCTGACCCCGAGATCACCTGGTTCAAGGACTTCCTGCCGGTGGACCCCAGCGCCAGCGGCGGGCGCATCAAGCAGCTGCGCTCAGGTGAGCCGGGCTCGGGGGGTGGGGGCTCGGGACCGGGAGGGGCGGCAGGCGCAGACCTGCAGCAGATCCGGAGGTGTAGAGGCGGGGTGCAGCATCCTCATGGGCTGTTCAGAAGGGTGCAGTGAGCCAAGAGTGGGGAGGAGGGCAGGTGGCGGGGAGAGGGCTCTGGGTGAAGGTGGAGGCTGCGCTGGGCCCAGGGAGGCTGTGCAGAGAGAGGGAAAGAGGGAGGGGGGGGGGAGGGGGAGGGGAGGGGGGAACTCCGGTGCGGAGTGGAGCCGCAGTGGGCAGTGCCCCAGCGCTGGCCTCGTTGGTGAGGGGTCTGTGTGGGGCGTCGTGTGCCCGTGTCACTGTCCCATCCTTGTGGCCTGTCTGTGTGCGTGTGCCAGCTCCCCGTGTGACCCGACCTGCGTCCTGCGTGGGTGAGAACACGCAGGGTGCACCTTGGCCACACAGCGGTCCTGCCGTGTGTCCCTCCTGCCGTGTGTCCCTCCGGCCCCGCCCAGTCAGTCCCACAGTACTGATCAGGAGCTCCTGCGGTCACCTGGCCTCTGTGGAGCAGCCCCACGGAGTGGGCACCCGGCCTCAGTTTCCTTATAAATCAACAGCTTCCTGCGGGACGCGGTGTGGGCTGGCGCTGCACCGCCCTGCCCCTCTCCCGTCCTGACTCACGGGCAGGCGCCCGCAGCTCCGCATTAACACTCTGTTCTCTTTTCTTGTCCCCCATAAACGCTCAGAAACCTTTGGTAAGTCTGATCTCCATGACAACCACTAACGGCCCCCACCCCACCCCCGCCTCCCCACACTAACAGCCACGTGCGGTCACTGCCCCCCACGAGGCATGCGACTAACTTCCCGTGCTGCCCGGAAGGAAGAGAGGAAAGGGACCCGCTAGGCCGCAGGGCGGTGCGGGCCGCAGGCTTCCGTGCCCCCCACCCGTGGCCCGTGGGCTGCAGAAAGGGGCTCATACCGCGTGGGTACTGGAACTATGGTAGCAGCACTGGTTCTGGGAGCTTCTCTCCCTTTTCCCAGTGTTTAGCCTGAAGCCATTGAAAACCAGCTCATTCTGACTAAGGTGGGCGTGGCAGATAGGGGACCACCATGGCTCAGAGGTGAGCCGCACACTAGCGTGTGCGTTCATTGCCAGCTCTGCAGAGAGACGCAGGAGACAGATCCTTTCACACCTGTGATCTGGCCGTCCCGGAACCCCTAGTTCTTCTACCATGTCTTCCGGGTGCAGGGAAGCTGCATAGGTCCAGGGTTGGCTCTAGTCCCGCCCTCCAGGCTTCCAGTTCCGCCCTGTGGCCATCAGCAAATTCCCCTTGCCTCTGTGGCGCCGGCAGCGTGGCCATCCATAGCACTGAGAGCAGGTCCAGAGAGGGCCTGAGCGACGCGCAGTTCACGCGAGAGCATGCCCAGCCCACAGCCCATCCTGCCTCAGCCGCAGAATTCGAACTCAGAGCCGCCATTCCTGCTGGCCTATGTACCCTTCTGGAAAACAAGCCTGGGCCATCTGGAAGGAAGGACCTGTATTTCTTGTCCCTGTAGCTGGTCACAGCTTCCTGCGCCTGGTCTTGGGGTCCCGTCGTCCCAGGGCAGGGGCCGGGGCAGGCGGGTAGATCGCGGGCAGACGCCGCTCCTGGCTCCGTCCTGCGGGCACGGCAGGCAGGCTGCCTTTTCCTCTTCTCCTCAGGGGTGGCAGGCGGTGGGGCGCCCAGTCCTCAGTGCCCTTCCCTGCCCTCCCCCTCAGCCTGTTGGTGATGCCTGACCTTTGCTACGTGTCTGGCCCCGGGCACTAACTGTCCTCCCTGTCCTGTCTCTAACAAGACTCCCAAAACCCTGCTGCTCCTGTCCCCGCAGTCTGGACTTCACTAAAAATAGCCCCTTGTTGGAGCCCCAGAACCCTGAGAGGGGAAGCAGCCCTCAGGCCAAGCCAGAACTGAGCTTCTAGGCTCAGCCTCCTTGGAACCCCGATTGCCACCTCCTCCAGAAAGCCCTGGAGCCTGCAGGCCCAGTGGTGGCTGCTGTCCTACTGGGCAGTCCCATCTCTGGCCACACCCCCACAACTGCACTCACCTGAGTGGACAGGCCAGCTTGAGGTCCCGCCTCCCTGGCCCTGCCCCTGACCACCCTCACTGATGTGAGTGGACAGGCCTGCTCATGGTCCCGCCTCCCTGGCCCCACCCTCTGGCCGCCCTGTCACTCACCTGACTCTCTCTGCTTCCCTTCACAGAAAGCACTCCGATCCGAGGTAAGAGGTTCCTTCCCGCTTACCTGCCACTTACTGCCCCCAGACCCTCTTGACTCCATGACCCCCCAGAACCCAGTCTTCTTACCCCACCTAGCGTCTATCTGGTGTCTGTGTCTGTGTCTCTGTCTGGGGCCAAGGGGGAACAGTGGTGATACCTCAGGCCACCTGGTCGGGGAGGGGAGGGAGTGCTGGGAGTCAGGTGTGTGGCCACCGCTCAGTGCCCAGCCCTGCCCTGGACACATGTAGTTTTAACACCCGTATGAAGGATTTCAGAAGGGAATTTCCTTCAAGTGCTGATGATCTCAGAAGCTGAAGCTTTGACGGCCCTCGGGGCCAGGTCCAGTGTCAGCTCCGTGTGTCCACAGCCTGGGCGTGGAGTGCGGGCTCTCACTCGGAGCCTGCAGGTGGCTTCCTGGTGCTGGGGCTCTGCTGTGAAGCCAGGCTCTGAACCCACACCATGTTTTCACGCCGAGTGTTTTCTCACGGGAAGGTGGGCTGTGATTACTTTCTGTTCGGTGCTGCACAGGGCCCGGGAAGCTCACCCTGGTGCCTCTGGATCCTGCAGAACGCTCGTGTTTCTCTCCCTGTTTGCAGGCGTCACGGGCCTCCCCTGCTGGCCTGTGAGCTCCGGCACGTAGGAGAAGTGAGCATGGATTTCTGCATTCATGCATACTGAAACCTTACGATCTGGGAGTTCAAATTCACCTAGAACCGTTGGCCTCATCTTTATATTGACTTCAAATACATGCTGGAGCTCCACGCTTAGCTCTGTTTGTGGACTGTAAGACGCTTTAAATGAGTGGCCACTATGGCTCACAACTGAGATCCCAGCTACTTCGGAGGTCTAGATTGGGAGGACTGAGATATAAGGCCAGCCAGCCTGGACAGAATGTTAGTGAGACTCCATCTTAACAAACAGTCTGGGTCTGGTAGTGCTCGGCTGCCATCCTAGCTGCACAGCAGGCATAGATAGGAGGATTGTGGTGCAGCCCCCAAGCACAAGTGACGGACCTGAGAAATGGTGGAAGCAAATAGGGCCTGGGGGAATGGCTCGAGTGGCACAGTACCCGCCTACCAAGTGCAAGGCCCTGCGTTATGTCCAGACTTGCAGTGAGACCTTGGGTGAACAGGGTAGGCCCCACTTCAGACCTACCTGAGCAGGGCCCTGAGCCGGGATTCCCGGGGAAGCCCGGCCTCCCAGCCAGTCAGACTCAGCAGCTGTGGCTTGTTCTCCACTTTCCTGGGACGGGCAGCATCCACAGCCGTGCGGAGCCAGGTCTCCCCATCCGCCAAGACACTCAGAGAAGACTTGTCCTAAAATTGCAAACTTTTTTTTTTTCTTTTTTGGTAGTACTTGGATTTGAATTAGGGATTTTGTGTTTTCTAGATAGGTGCTCTCTGACACAGAGTTGTATCTCCAGTCCTAATTTTAATTTTTTTTTTTGTTCCAGTTTTGGGCCTTGAACTCAGGGCCTGGATACTGTCGCTGAGCTTTTAGCTCAAGGCTGGCTGGTGCTCTTCCACTTCAGTCATAGTTCTGCTTCAGGCTTTTTGCTGGTTAATTGGAGATAAGAGTCCCATGGATTTTCCTGCCTGGACTGGCTTTGAGTCACAATCCTTAGATCTCAGCCTCCTTAGTAGCTAGGATGACAGGCATGAGCTACTGGCGCCTCCCTTCGCTGGTCAATTTGGAGGCTGAGCCTTGCTTCCCATCCATCTGTAATCTGGCCACTCTAGGTTTCCATATTCGCTGGGATGACAGGCATGAGCCACCTCTATCCAGCTTTCCTCCGGTTTAGGAGTCTCAGCTCTTTTCCAGGTTGGGCTGGAATGTCGATCCTCTAGATCTCAGCCTCCCCTGAGCTAGGATGGTGGGTGTGAGCCATGGCACCCGGCTGCCAACACTGCTGAAGGACAGCAGGGCCCTGAGGGCTGCAGGGACAGTCGGGGTGCTAGGGTGGCACTCACTGGAAGCAGACCTTGGCCACACCTCGCCCGACCGACCACTAGGAGCTGGCCCGACAGGCCTGCAGCAAGCCCTTCCTGGCAGGCCCCGCGGGCTCTGTGGCCAAGTTCCCTCCTTCTCCCCACAGGAGCCCTGCAGATCGAGAGCAGCGAGGAGACGGATCAGGGCAAATACGAGTGCGTGGCCACCAACAATGCAGGCGTGCGCTACTCCTCCCCCGCCAACCTCTACGTGCGAGGTAGGGAACGCCGCCGTGCCAGAGGCAGGGACCCCCCACCCCACCCCTGGGCTCACAGCCACGGGCTCCCCCGACCCCCAGCCCCGAGCAGGAGGCCCTGCCCTGGGGTGCCAGCAGACTAGGACCCAGCCCCTGCTGGATGAGCCTCACCTGACCTCCTGTGGAAAACGGGGGTGGCTGGCCTCCTCTGCCCCGCGTCCCCCCCCCGCCGCCCCCCGTGGGCAGCAGGACTGGGGGATATGGTGAGGGTGGGGTAGGAGAGCAGGGGCGGGGTCACTGGGCCTTCAGGGCCGGGGGAGCCTGGAGGCTTTGCCCTGCGCCCCTCCCCTCCCCCAGTTGGCTTTCGTGGTGTGTTGTGGCCTTCCTGTGTCGTGTGCTGGCTTTGCTTCTCCGAGTTGTGGCCTCGTAGCTCCCCCTTCCCCGCCCCACCCAGTGCCCTGGATCTAGGATTGGGGAGGGGGGTATCTTGGAGGTTGCCTTCCTTCCCTAGTTTCCCCAGCCTCCCGGCTGTCCCAGAGCCGGGGGTGCGTTGAGTGACCCTCACAAAGGGACCCGTCTGGCCCGCACGGTCGCTGCCGCTCTGTGCTGCTCACCCAGCCAGCGCCCAGGGTGTCCCTCCCTGCGGTGGCCAGAAGCCCAGGGTCCCCGACAGCCATGTCTCCACCCCACCCCAGGAAGCCGTTCTCCCAGAGGTGCAGGGGGCTCTGCCCCCACGTCTGTCAGCCCCTCTTTGACTCTCTCGGGTCCGTTCAGAAGTCTTCATCTCCCCTCCTCCTCCTCTTCCTGTCTTCCCACCCTCTGATGGCCGTTCCTGTCACTCATTGGTAGTTGGCTCAGTAGGAACTGACTGGGCTGCATCCTTCTCCCTGCCTCAGTTTCCCACATGTGGTGTGCCAGGCCCCCTGAGTGCCCCCTGGGGAGCGCAGTGGGCCTGCCCACGGCCCCTGCCCTTCCCGCACCTCAGAGCAGCTCCGGGATGGTGGGTTTGCACCTGGCCTCTGAGGAGGAGGAGGAGGAGGAGGAAGAGGAGGCCGTGGGGGGCGGGCGTGGGGCGGGCCCGTGGATCTGCCGCCAGGGTGCTCCGGTGAGTTCTGATGCGTTTGCCAGGCTAACCTGTGTGTTTTCCTACCAGCACTGGGGATGGGGTGTGTCTGGTAGGGCTCAGTGGAGAGTGGACGGCCGGTGAGGGTGGGTGGGCAGGGCCTTTGGTGAAGGCTCGAGGGGCCCTCTGTGTCCTTGGCCCCGGAGCTGGGGTCCCAGCCTGAGCCCCCTTCCTTCAGGGCCAGGCCAGGACCCGGCTCCATCTCTGTTCTTTGCCTGGGTCTCAGCCGCTCCAAAGTTGAATTTAGAGAGAATCAAAAAAGCAAATGTAGACTTTGTATGACCAGAGCAGGGTGGAAGACAGAAAAGGTCGTTGCTGTTCCTTTTCCTTTTTAATTTTAATTTTTTTTTAATTTTTTTGGTTTAAAGAAAAAAAAGAACAAAAACGATTGCAGCTTTAGCCTTGGGAAGTCCTCTTTTTACTCTCTGTATCTCCCCTATTTTTTCTCTCTTCCCCATGTCATTGTTCTGCATCAAACCCCCTTAACATCCCTCAGAGCTTCGAGAAGGTTGGTGTGTTTTTTTCCTTTTTACTTTCTTTACCCACATTTTTACATTCTGAGAAAAAAAATGACACACACACACGAAACACACAGACACCGTGCAGACACGCACAGACATGCACACAGAAAAAAAATCTAAAATATGAATATGAACGATAAAACAGAAAACCACCAAGCAAGAGCAAAACCCAGAAAGACACAAAAATCTCAGCCGCGCCCAGCCCGGCTCAGGGCCGGCCGCACACATGCGATGCTTGCATTGTGGTCCCTCTGCATCCGTTGGTAATGTTGTTGCTAAGTTTCTGCACTCGTCGTCATGGTAACTGGGCCTGATGCATGCTGGGAGAATGTAAAATCTTTCTGCATGCCACTCTTGTTGGTTTGGTGACCCCCCCAATGCCTTCTGTTGGAGTGTTTCTTGTCTTCCGTTCTGTGTTTCTTTTGGTTTTCTTGTTATTTTTTTCCTTTCTTTTTAATTTCCTTTACAATTTTTTTCTTTTTTTTTGGGGGGGGGACTTGATTGGTTTGTTTTCCCCCCTCCCACCCTCTCAGTTGTCCACTTCTCCAAAGCAATTGGTCTTTGGTCCTGTCTTGTTTCTGTGCTGTTTGGTTTTGGCTCCCTGGGCTGAGCTGTTCTGGTCTGTGGCTGCTCTCCAAATGCATTGTGACTCCAAAGCCAGTGTTCCTGTCCCCGGTCCCCACGGAGGGCAAGGGCTCCACAGCCGTGACGCGGGTGCAGAAAGTGACCGTACAGGTGTGGGGGTGGGAGGGGGACCAGCCCCAGGGGCAGGGGGCAGCCCCTCTTCCCAGAGCTGGCTGGTGCCCGGGCGCCCCTCTGGACAGCCCTGTGGGCCTTTCTGTCTGTCTCTGTCTCCCACCCCTCATCCTTGCAGACTGAGGTGGAGTTGGAGGGCTGTGTGAGCCCTGGTTCTCCATCCCTGACCCGGAGCAGGCCAGATGAGCAGGGATGGGCGGCCCAGCACCCCCTTCAGGCTGGGCGTGCTTGGTGCTCACCGTAAGTTCAGGGATAGTTGGTGCCCCCGCCTCCTGAATCCTGGCCAGGCACAAATCCAGACCTGCCCATCCCCAAACCATGAGGCACGGCAGACTGCAAGAAATGATCGGCCAGTTGTCTGGCCCCAAGTGTGTGCCAGGCTCCATGCCAGGCCCACAGGGAGCGTGGTCACTTTCTGAGTCACCTGAGCGTCGACGCTGTGGAATTCCACAGAAAACCGGGGGACTTCTGGACACAGCCTCTCTCCCGCTCTCTCTCTGTCTTCCCTCTTCTCTGACTCCCCCCTCCCTCCCTCCCTCCCTCCCCACTTCCTCTTCCCCCCCCTCCTCGTCTCTCTCACTTCTGCAAACCTCTCCCCAAGAAAGGCCTTAGAGTCCCCCCAACTCCAGATCACAAACAGCCCCGACAAGGTTGCTCTTGGGGTGCACGCGTCACCCAAGTTTGTAGCCTAGATGGCAGCTGGAGCCCTGGCCATCCCGCCCACACCCCACACCCTCGCCTGCCTTCTGTTACGATGGGGCCCCCAGAATGCGCTTGCTGCCACCCTTACCAAGGCGGTGCCCAGCTGCCCGCCTGGCCCCAGGAAAGCTCCCGTAGGGAAGGGGGCTGCCCAACCCGCCACCAAATCTAGGTCCAGGTGCCCCACCGCTGAGGGAGCGGCCCTGGACTCCCGCGGACTCGGGCCCCAGCCGCCCAGCTGCATCCCGTGACCCTGGGCCGGTCATTGGCCCTCTTGTAGACTGTCCATATCCTAAGAACAAGCTGAGCGGAGCCCAGCCTGCAGGGTAGCGGAAGCCTATCAGGCCCCCGAGTAGTCCCTGTTCCCACGGGTGCCTGTGTAGCACGAGGAAGTCAGAGCCAGGCCTCACTCTCACGCCCCATCTTCCTGCCCTGCCCCTCCATGGTGGCAGAAGCTACTTCATTCCTGTAGACTGGAGCTTTTACTTAGCTTTTCTGAGCCCCCTGAGCTCCAACCTAGGTAGGGGGCTCCTCCAAACCCACTGTACCCCCACCCCAAGCCCCTGGGCCAGAATGAAGGTGAGGGCTGAGCCAACCTTGCAGGTAACTAGCAGCCTGCCAGGAGACTGGTCCCAGCCCACTGTGCTGCTCAGAAAGCTACAAGCATTCTTCTGCCTTGTTGTGGGTCGCCTCGGGTGCCCAGCCCCGGGAGCCTGCGGGAGGTGAGGGGGACCACTCTCCCCGTTAGTTTTCTTGTGTCCTTGAAGTTGCCAAGCTCTTGGGGTATGGCTTAGTGGCCAGGACCGCTGTCTTTACCGACTGGTGTGGCCACAAAGCACTGTTCTCCACAGCGCCTGCCGGTCAAATGTGTCCCCCTTGGCTGCGACAGGAATGTGAGCAGGTTTAAGGGATGGGGGTGGGTGCTAGTGCCCCCACACCCCACGTCTCCCTCACAGCCATTGAGGGTTTGAACCCAGGTCTTTGCATCAACCCTCACCACGCCACTTGCAGGGCGGAAGTCTTAAACTGAACGACGGGGTTATCTCTAGATAGCCCACGGCAGGAGTAGAAACAGGGACTGGGCTCAGATTTCATTTCTTCCAGCCATGCTGGCCTTGCTGGCCACAAGCACGCGTGCACACATATACACACTCATACACACGTGTGCGCACATGCATCCATCGGGCCCCTGACCGGATGTGGATGTATCAGGACCCCAGCCCCTGTCATCCTACCCCAGCCCAGGGGAGAGGGGCTAGGGGGTGGGGGCTCCGCTGGGGTGAGGGGCCATGGGGTTGCAGGACTGCGGGGCACCGCAGGAACACTGAGCTGACCCCGCCTGCTGCCTGTGCACCGCGCTTCCTGTGTGGGTGGGCTGAGGGCTGCTAGCTTACACCTGTCCTTCGGCTCGAGTGGGGGGGTGGGGGCAGGCAGGCAAGGGCAAGATCTGGGGAGGGGGTTGACGAACAGGAGACGGGGTAGCCCCCCGCCCCCCACCCAACGATGAACACGAGTCGACAGCACAGCAAAATGCCCAGTTCGGAGGTCGGCAGCAAGGCCTGGGCCCGCCAGTCTCTGGGCGCTGTGTTTGAGGCGGAGGGAGGGCTGGCAGCAGGGGGCGTGCGCGCCAGGCAGGGTACAAGGAGGGTGCAAGCAAGCTTTGGGATGGGGTCTCTGACCGCTCCCTGGACAGGTGTAATCTAAGCTTACATCCGCTCCCAAGGCTGCTCAGCTCCCATCTCCCCCCCCCCGCCTCCTATCCGTACCCTCATTCTGGGGTGCAGAGAAGCCTCGCATACTTTCTCTCTCACCCCAAAATGCAGAGCCCCCCGCTTGCTAACTCATTGGGATGTGTGTATCACTGCTGAGCCCCACCTGGCGTCCACCCAGAGCACCTCACTTTTGAGTTCCCTTCCCACCCACCCTCTTCTCCCTGCCCCGCTTCCCTGGACCCCCACTTTTGTTCTTTTGAGTTTTTGCCTCTTCCTGCCTGGGGGAGGGTTGTCTCCTGGTTGCTTTGAGTTGTTTTTCCATGTGAATCGGGGTTTGAAGCGACCACTCCCCACCCACCACCCCCTCCCCGCCCCGCCGCCCACCCTCCCGACCCCTCGCCACGCGGGTCCCTCCACTGGGAGCCCCGGCCGCTCGGTGACGAGAAGAGCTGGGGACCAGAGCCAGCTGGTGCGTGCTGAGGACAAGGCTGGTGTGGCCCCTCATAACCCGCCTGGACCCTCCACTCAGGTCGGTAATCGGGGGCCAGGGTCCCTCGGGGCCTCTCCGTCCCAGGGTCCTGTGCTCACCTTATTTTCTAACCTGCACCTCAAGCTTGCAGCAAGGGGTGGAGAGGACATGGGTGGGTGTCCGCACCACGTTGGGCAGAACACAGCGTCGGCCGTCCGTGGCGGCCGGGTGGGCCTCGCGGCAAACCAGCCCCTTCGGTTGGGACCACGTGGGGGAGGCCACGTGGGGCCTCGGCTGACAGCTAGTGTTGTCACAGCACCTTCCACCTGGGGTCCGGCTCACGGGTGATGGGCCTGCGCGTTGCTTTGTTCCATGCCTAAGGGTTGGGGAGATTTTCCAAGTTCCGGTGCCCTTGGTATTTCAGATCAGATCAGATGGGAGCAGGTTCTAGCACGGTGCAGGCCCGTATGGGGGCCTTACTGGCCTCCTGTTGAACCGCGGCACTCAAAAAGGGGGCCTAGGGTCTCTGTTCCTGCAGCACCTGCGGGGGGGGCCGCTCTGATGGCTTCTGGGCATCTGTTAGGGAGCTGTGGGGTTACCACCCCCATGGCTGGAACTCCTGGTGGGTGTTATGCAGCTGGGGGACCCCCTGCCACCTCGGTGTTCCCAGAGGGGAGGGACCTAGAGGGAGAGGGCCTGGTGGCCTCCACGCCGGCCTTCCCCCAGTGCTGGTGGGCAGAGGCCGGGAAGCCGGGCTTCTTGCTCCCCCGCACTCCCCTTCCTCGCTGAACCCTCGCGTCCCAGACCTCAGCTTCCCCGTCCACCCCTAGGAAGGCTGAAGCACCCCCTTGCTGCCTGGCTGCTCTGTGTGGCCGGGTGAGCACTAAGCAGCCCCCACCCCAGCTGTGTGCTCAGACACATCCAGATGTCTGCATTTACAAGATGGGGAAACTGAGGCTCCTGCAGGGTGGGCAGCCACACAGAGCTGGGTGTTCTGAGTCCACCCGGCTCGGTTGTCCGATAGGGGCCGTAGAGATATACTCAGGGGCAGCTGGTTTGCCACGAGACCTTTCTTCACAGTGACCCCGGCCCTGGAGGCCCGGTCCCCCAGCCGAGGCCCTGGTGTGGTGGGGAGGTCCGATCCTGTGTTCTGCCGGCAGGGAGGGGCAGCTCCCTGGGAAGCCACAGCCCCTGTGTTCAGACCCCGATTTTCAGCCCCACACCATTCCATTTTTCCCCCCTTGCTTTTGGGTGTTGCGTTTCATTTTGGAGGGATGTTTTAGTTTAATGTGGTTTTTTAGGATTTTTTTTTTTTGCTTTTGCTTTGTTTTTGTTGTTATTTCTCTCCTGATTTTGGTTTGGACGTCGGTGCCGTTTTCTGTCCTGGATTAATTAGCTCCCTCCGCTCATCCCCATCGTCCTCTGTTTCCATGACAACACAGCCTCCGCATCGCCTGCCCAGCCTCCCATGGAGGCCGGCGGCGGGCTGCTGGCCTGGACCATGTCCACTGGCCGATCGGACCCATCGCTCCCCTGCCCCCCTTCCACCGGCCCTGCCCGACGCTCCCCCATCTCAGCACCCCTCACCTCCTCTGTCTGCATGGCGCATCTCTCTCCCCCGCCCCATTCCTCCCCTCCAGCGGCGCCTGCCGCCCTCCATCCTGTCTCCACCGTGACTCTGGACTTTTCAGGGGGCTCCTTTTCTGAAGGGCTGTAGCTCCTACCCTCACTGTACCCCAGATTCAGGGAACGGGTCAGGGTCTCCGATGAGGGGCCAAGGCTGGAAGGGAGTGGAGCAGTGAGACCGTCTTACAGCAGTCCCGGCCCATCCGGGTGGCCACACACCCAGCCTCAGGGTACGGGGACACAGCCCCAGCACCGCCCTGACTCAGCCCCCGTGCTCGCTCAGGTCCACAGAGGTCACTGGGGCCAAGGCCTTTCTGCCCGAAGTCTAGCTTCACCCCAGCCCTGGTTAAACATCCGCCCCTCCCCCCATCTTCCGAAAACGGAGCCCCCGAAATCCGTCCTGCCGCCTTCCTCGCCTGCGAGGTCCCCACAGAAGGCGGCATCTGCCCCTCACTGCTACGAAACGCAGAGTGGCCCTCCCTCCATGTTCCACCATTCCCCCGACTACCCGTGACTGGTTCCTGCCCATGGCGCCCGGGAGATGTGGGAACGTGCGCCCACATTCCCCCACACCCGCTAGAGCCACCGCGTAGCCTTCGAGTGGGTCCCCGCCTCCTTGTCTGTGCCCGTCCCCCTGTCCCCTCTCTCCTCTCCCGTCCCTCTGTCCTTCCTGGTGCCCCTGCATCACCCTCTCTATCCTGCTCTCTCCTTTCCCCTCTCCTCCCCTCCACTCCTCACCCACTCTTTTTCTCTCCGTCCCTTCCTCCCTCCCTCCCCCTCTCCCTCTCCTTCTCCCTCTCCCTCACTCTCCCTCCTTCCCCCTCTCCCTCCCTCCCTCTCTCTCTCTCTCTCTCTCTCTTTCTCTTGCCCTAGTGTGCATGATGTCTGTCACTTTTGAGACCTGCATTTATGGATGGAAACTTGTCAGATCTGACAGAAGCTTTTAGAAGGGTTTCTATACCCCACACCACAAAAATTTCATCAGAGTTTCTCATCTTTTCCTTGGGGGGAGGTGGTGGGGCCGCGAGTCCCCAGAGCAGCCCCAGCGGGGTGGGACAGTCCAGCTCCAGGCCCTCCCTCTCTGCCTCCTGGCCCAGAGACCCAGGGAGCTGATGAGCTGTGCTCCCCGCCTGCCAGTCTCCTGTACCCCGGCCGCCGCAGCCAGAACCTTCCAGTGCCCTGCACCCAGGCTGCAGCCCTGACTCAGAGCAAAGATGAGAAACAGCTGATAAATTTTTGTGCTTCTGAGCGGCGACCCCAGCGGTCCCCGAAGCCCCGTTTTGACGTGACGCTTCGTGTCTCTTGACTCGAGATGGAGAACTCTCTATTGTTTGTGAACTACCTTCCTTTGAAGTTTGGTTTCTTTGTGTTAGAATTTGGTTTTTTCATTTGGTTATTTTGTTTTCTTTTCATTTTGGGGGGGGGAAACTGACTGGGGGAAGAAACAGCCCTGTGTATATTTAAATGGTGTTCTACTTTTTTTTCTTTTCCTTTGTTTTTCTTTTTTGTCTTTTTTCCTTTCTTCCTCCACATCCAATCCCCCCACCTTGCGGCCGTCCCCCCCCAGTCCGCCGCGTAGCCCCCCGCTTCTCCATCCTGCCTGTGAGCCACGAGATCATGCCTGGCGGCAATGTGAACATCACCTGCGTGGCCGTGGGCTCGCCCATGCCATACGTGAAGTGGATGCAGGGGGCCGAGGACCTGACGCCCGAGGACGACATGCCGGTGGGCAGGAACGTCCTGGAGCTCACTGACGTCAAGGACTCGGCCAACTACACGTGCGTGGCCATGTCCAGCCTGGGCGTGATCGAGGCCGTGGCCCAGGTCACCGTGAAGTGTAAGCCGGGTACAGGGGAGGGGGCCGCAGACTGAGCTCGTGTTCCCCCTGAGTTCTTTGGACATATCACTTCCTGGCTGTAGATCAGCGATGGGCGCTCTGTGCACTGCGGGGCAACTTGGTTGTTAGGCAAAGATCTCAGCGTGTGCGTGACAAAGCTGGAAGGTGTTGGGGCAGTGGCTGCAAAGGAGACACATGGTGGGCATGGTGGGCAACACTCAGGAGGCACAGTCAGGAGGGTCACAAGTCCCAAGCCAGCCTGGGCTACCAGCGTGACTCTGTCTGAACAAAGCTCTGCCCAGGCCGGAGCGGAGGCGTGGCGTGACCCGTCCGGCCAGCCACAGCAAAGTTGGTACAAATTAACTTTTATGGGCACGCTGCACAGTCACTTCACAGCTTTTGGGCCACCTTGGCAAAGCTGAGTGGAGAAGCGCGCTGAGGGCTGGTGGCATGCCAAGTTTGCCCCGGGGCCCATAGGGAGGGCGCGATTCTGTGCTTCTGGGCCTGTGTTGCTCCAGGCTTTGAGCAGCAGGGACAGGCAATGGTCAGAGCTGGGAATGGCACCCAGGTCTCCCAGTGTGGAGGATGTGGGGAGAGGCGTAGCTGTGGTGCTGCTTGCCCGGGTGGCGGGGGCTTCAGGAGGGACGTGCAGGGAGAAGTGGGAGCAGACAGACCTGGGTGACCAGAGGGATGGGGCTGCAGACATCTTAAGAGACTGAAATACTTGTGTCTGTGTGTGTGCCCATGCACGTGTGCCTGAACTTTTGGGCACAAGGCTGGGGTTCTACCACTTGAGCTACAGCTCCATTTTGGCTTTTTGGTATTTAATTGGAGATAAGAGTTTCATGGACTTTCCTATGCCAGCTGGCTTTGAACCATGATCCTCAGATCTCAGCCTCCTGAGTAGCTAGGGTGACAGGCTTGAGCCACTAGCACCCCACTTCTTTTTAAAGGTCTGAAACAGGTACTTGAACTTGGTACCTGACAACTTGTGCTCACTGGCTGGTGCTCTACCAACTGAGCCATGCCTCCACCCCCTACTTTTCTGGTAAATACTGTTCTAGGAAGCAGATGTTTTCAGGCTGGGTATAGTGGCTCACACCTGTAACCTTAGCTACCTGGGAGGATCCCAAGTCAGCTGCAGCATGAGTGTTCACAAGACTGGACCTCCACATGTGTCTGGGGCCGGTGGGGTTCCTGCCCTCGCCCGTACCAGGAGCGACCACACGGGATGATCAAGGCCACTGTCCAGGCATTAACGGTCACCCTATCTTTCTCGAAAGTAACCCAACCCAAAGTGGGTCTGGGCTGTGCTTCAGTGGCAGGGGTCATGATCAGGCGTTGGCCGCCTGCCTAACTTGTGTGAGACCCAGAACTCAGTCCCAGGCTCTGCCACGCACAGATCGCATGTTCTCAGCTTCCTGGGTTGTGTGGTCACAAGTGCTCAGCCTCCATAACAGGACAGCACGTCAGCATGGCTGTGCTGCAGTAAAAACTTTATTTGAAGACACAGGTGCCGGGCCGTTGACTGGAGCCCTGTGCTGCAGAGCTGGGGTGGGGTGAAGGCTCAGAGAGGGTGGTGATGTGGTCAGAAGCCACATGGCACCCTGTGCCTCTCCTGTAACCCTGCCTGCCCCTTGCCCACAGCCCTCCCCAAAGCCCCCGGGACCCCCGTGGTGACAGAGAACACAGCGACCAGCATCACCGTCACCTGGGACTCGGGCAACCCGGACCCTGTGTCATACTACGTGATCGAGTACAAGTCCAAGAGCCAGGATGGGCCATACCAGATTAAAGAGGACATCACCACCACACGCTACAGCATTGGTGGACTGAGCCCCAACTCTGAGTACGAGATCTGGGTGTCGGCTGTCAACTCCATTGGCCAGGGCCCCCCCAGTGAGTCGGTGGTGACTCGCACGGGCGAGCAGGCCCCAGCCAGCGCCCCACGGAACGTGCAGGCCCGCATGTTGAGCGCCTCCACCATGATCGTACAGTGGGAGGAGCCCGTGGAGCCCAACGGGCTCATCCGCGGCTACCGCGTCTACTACACCATGGAGCCCGAGCACCCTGTGGGCAACTGGCAGAAGCACAATGTGGACGACAGCCTGCTTACCACCGTGGGGTCCCTGCTGGAGGACGAGACCTACACCGTGCGTGTGCTGGCCTTCACCTCCGTGGGCGATGGGCCGCTGTCGGAACCTATCCAGGTCAAGACACAGCAGGGGGGTGAGTGCACACACCGGCCCGGCACTGGGGCTCACGCCTGTCATCCCGGCTACTCAGGAGGCTGAGATCTGAGGATCGTGGTTGGAAGCCAGCCCGGGCAGGAAAGTCTGTGAGACTCTAATCTCTAGTTAAACACCCAAAAGCCAGAAGTGGCAGTGTGGCCTGAGTGGTAGAGCACTAGCCTTGAGTGAAAAAGCTCAGGCATAGCGCCCAGGCCTGCACCAAAAACAGTAATAAAACTTCAATATCACACACACACACACACACACACACCAATGCTTGGTAGGGTTGAAAAGCTTCAGGTTCTCCTGGAAGACCCCAGATTGGGCTCTGTGAGCCCATAGGGTATAGGCCGGCAATGCCTGGGCCGGGCTGGACTCCAGCCCCCACCCAGTGGCTTCTCCTCCTGGCCCTCGCGGCCGCCTGGCAGTGGGTTGAATGGGGTTCCTGGTCAGTAGGGGCGTCCCCCTCCTGCTGGGGCTCGCCTAAGCACGTGGGGCTCCAGTCCTGGACCTTGGCCACGGGAGTTCAGGCATTTGAAATCTAAAATGCGTGAGAACAGACGGCTGAGCTCAGCTAGGTGGCCGCACAGGGCGTTCACTGCAGTGGATGGCTGGAGCCCCCTGGGCGCGCGGAGGCCGTGGAGGAGCAATCTAGAAACATCCTCCCCGAGCGCCAGGAGAGGAGGGTCCCTGGGCTTGGGCCGCGCCCCCCATTTGCACTG
The DNA here is from genome assembly GCF_000151885.1 of Dipodomys ordii. Lineage (NCBI taxonomy): Eukaryota > Metazoa > Chordata > Mammalia > Rodentia > Heteromyidae > Dipodomys > Dipodomys ordii. Next base: position 2,404,419 of record NW_012267280.1, on the reverse strand, counting down.
GTCTGCTTCCCCAGTGCCCGGCCAGCCCATGAACCTGCGGGCCGAGGCCAAGTCCGAGACAAGCATCGGGCTGTCGTGGAGCGCACCAAGGCAAGAGAGCATCATCAAGTACGAGCTGCTGTTCCGCGAGGGGGACCGCGGCCGCGAGGTACCCTACCCGCCACTCACAAGCCCGGCCTGCGCTCCTCCCACCGCCATGGGCCGGCCCCGCCCACCGCAGCCCCGCCCTCCGCCATCCCC
>NW_012267280.1:2398777-2402702 GCF_000151885.1 Dipodomys ordii | reverse complement strand
CGGGCGCAGCCCTGGGGTCCTCCGCACCCCGCCGGAGCGCCCGGGCGCCCTGAGGTGGAGGTCAGTGAGGGAGGCCTGTGGCTCGAGGCCGGCGGAGGTGGCGCAGGTAAGTACAAGCTGGTCTCAAGCGAGTTCACAAACACGACCCACCCTGCGCGCCGCCGCCGGGCCCGCGCTCGCCCTCCCGGGCCATCACGCAGGTTGGGCCGGATTGTGAAGGCCGCGGCCTCCCAGGCCGCCTAGAAGGGGCTTCGGCCCAGCCACAGGAACCTCCGGGGCGGCCCAGGACAGGGAGTGGGGGAGCAGGACCCACTTCTTGCCCCTAGCCGGGTGGGGCCCGAGGACCCCGCAGCGAGGCTCAGGCCAGGCGCGTCCCCGGGACTGCGGGCTCCTTAGCTGAACACAAGGGTAGGTGGAGGTCAGACCGCCGCCCGCAGCCACGCAGCACGGGGCGGCCGCTGGCGCCCAGCCCGCCACGAGCCCCGCTAGCCTCCCAGTGCACCCCGCCGCCCCCCTCGTAAGAAAGTTATAATTTAGCACTCGAAGAGTGGAAGGTAGGTAACAGACTGGGAGATTTCTGGAAGGCGCCTTTCTTTCTTTTATTATGATTTTCCCCATCATCACCGCCATCGCCCTCTTGTTTTCTTATGGTTTTGGTTTGGTTTTGGTTTGTTTTCCTCCCCACTTCTCAGCAAGTCCATCCCTCTGGCACATTTCCCCCCCACACTTGGTTTTCCACTCCTGCTTGGTTCTCCCCAACTTGCTCCTCCCACCCCCGCACTTTTGGTTGGGGTGGCTGGTCAAGAAATAGGGGTGCCCCCCACCCCATGTATAGTTTATGAGGGGGATCTCCAGTAGCACAGCGTCTGAATGGCAGTGCTGGAGCCGGCCCCCAGGGCTTGGAGGAAAGGGTCAGCTAGCCAGCCTCCTAAATGCCTTGCCTGGAGGCGAGGCCGGGAGCATCCCAGCCCCCACTAAGGAGCGGGGCACGGGGCACGGCACCCTAAAGCTGTGGCTGCAGACACTCCCACCATCACATCCGGGCGGGCAGCTTGCTGAGGGGGGGACACCCGCTGTCACCCTGGGAGGAGGTAGAACCCATTCTAGCCAGCGCTGACAGCCAGACAGATGGGCGTTGTGTCACCTGATGTGGGGACCGGCAGCACCCATAGGTGCCAGCTGGTAGAGCTCCGTGAGAAAGTGCGTGCAAAGCCCGCCACGGAGGCTGGGCCCCTGAAGCAGTCCACGCACGGGTGCGGGTGCCGAGCGTGTGCGCAGCTCGCAGACAGCGCCACCGCAGCCCCCTCGGGACAGGAGGCACAGGCCTCAGCTGTGCTCCACACGTGCAAACAGTCAGACATGCAGCTGCCTCACGTGGGAACGAGCCAGGTGAGGTGACGGCAGCTCTTCACATGCTGCCTGGCTCATGGCTGGCGCCCCGTAGTGTTCACTGCAGTCTAAACATGGGTCGGATGCGTACGGTTGACACTCAATGGCAACCCTCATTGCTGGGACCAGGTGCACTGTAGGCACACGGGTGTGGGGTTCTGGGGCTCTGGGGACCCCTCCCCCACCCTGCACACTTCCTGCTGTTTGGTAACTGCTCGGGCAGCGGCCCTTGCGCTTGGCATGCAGCCGGCACTCAGATGGGCACTGTGATCCGCGGCAAAGCAGGCCCAGCGCGGAGGCCCAGGGCTCTGCTCCCAACAAGCAGCTGCTGTCTGCAGCGCCCTTGGCAGTATGCAGGCGCTCAGAAAGAATTTCATTTTAGGTACACTCCTGCATACTAGGTAGCTAGCTCCTGAGGACTAGGACTCTGATAAAGCCCCAGGCACACAGTAGATGCTTAGCATGAGGACTAGGCCCATCGCCTAGTGCCCGGCACACAGTAGGTGCTTAGCTTTGCCACTAAACTCATAAAGTCTGTCATCATGTCTGGCACTTAGTAGGTGGTGTTTGTATTAAAGCACACAGAACAATATGACACACAGTAGGTGCTATCTATGGTGACTGTGAACACTTCCACCACTCTGTGGTGCTTAGTGTATGGGGTTATGACTCAAAGCACAGCAATTGCTTAGTGACAGAATTAGGACTGATAAAGCTTACCACATTGTGTGTCATACCGTAGGCTTTCAGATTATGGGGCCCAACAGAGCACGTAGTAGGTGCTTAGTGTACAGGGCCTCGACTTCGATAAAGCTCCTTCGTGGTACCTTGTAATGCCATCAGTGCTGCCATCAGTGGTGGCGGCTGTCTGTATTACTGAGCTCAGTAAACCGCAGCTTTCATTAGTATCCTCTCAAGCACGAGGCATGCTGACTGGCACACAGTAGGTCTTATGCTATTTTATCAACACTCCCCTTGGCATGAGGGCTGATGCATAGTAGGTGCTGGATGGCACTTTGCAATTCCCCCAGCAGGGTGCATGACACATAGTATTCAGTAAGCATATGTGTACTGTTGACAAAAGCTTGCACATACTAAGTACCCAGTAGACAGGGCTTGGATTGCAGTTTATCTTCGCATAGTACTAGCACACAGTAGGTATTCAATAAAGGTGCTTTCATGCCTTACTCTAAGCAGTCTCTGGCACTGCAGAAGGTCTTTACTAAAAGGAGCTGACATTCTCCTTTGGTCATGCCTGATGCACTGACTATTGTGCAAGTGCTTTGACTAGCCTTTGACAAGTGTCTAGCACATAGTAGGTGCCCAGGACACCAGGCTTGTGCTTTCTGCCTAGGGTGGTAGCTGCCACATCTTGAAATATACAGGTGCTATGGCAGCAGAGGCTTGGCGCACAGTAGGTGCCCAAAAGATACCCCGTGAAGGCCTTAGCATGCACTGTGCCGACAACGCACAGGACACGGCCCGTGCCTCCTGGTGACCGCGGCCACCCTGTACCTAAGCCCTACTGTGTGCCGGGCCTGCAGGCCCACCCAGGGGAAGGCAGGGAGGGAGCGAGTGAGGAAGCAAGTGAGCGTTCTTGGCCAGCCTTCCCCACCCACCCCTCTGCCCCTCCACCTGCGCATCTCACCTTTGGTTGACGCCCGCTTCTTTTGGGTTCGACTTCTCTTTGGTTTGCTTCTGTTTTGTTTGTTATCATCTTCTTTTTTATTTTCTCTTTCCCATCTTTTGTTTCCCCACCCTTCCCCGCCCATCCCACCTCCCTCCCCCACGTTCTCCCCCTCCAATAGAACCGTCCGCCCCCCCTCAAGACGTAAAATGTACCAGCATGCGCTCCACGGCCATTTTGGTAAGTTGGCGCCCGCCGCCGCCAGAAACACACAACGGGGCCCTGGTGGGCTACAGCGTCCGCTACCGACCGCTGGGCTCCGAGGACCCGGAATCCAAGGAGGTGAACGGCATCCCCCCGACCACCACTCAGATCCTGCTCGAAGCGCTGGAAAAGTGGACCGAGTACCGGATCACGACTGTGGCGCACACGGAGGTCGGAGCAGGGCCCGAGAGCTCGCCCGTGGTCGTCCGCACCGACGAGGACGGTAAGCCCGCGCCCGCTGTCCGTCTGCGCTGCCCTGGACGGCCGCCTGGCACCAGGAAGGCGGGGCCACTGCTTGACCTTAGCCTTGACCTCGACGCCTAGGCCGTGACCTTATTGCCTAGGCCTTGACCTCGGCACCTAGGCCTTGACCTCGGCTGCTAGGCCCTGACCTGGCCCTTGGTCTCGGCGCCTGGGCCTTGACCTCGGCTGCTAGGCCCTGACGTGGCCCTTGGCCTCGGCGCCTGGGTCTTGACCTGGGTGCCGGCAGTCTGTTTTGGCCCAAGGGCGGGAACCGCGGGCACGGGGTGAGGTCCAGCCGTGGCAGGGGCAGCGCTCGGCCCTCGGGTCCCCGGCTGCGGGCCGGAGCCATCCTAGCGGCCTTGGGGCCCGCGAGTGGGGTGAGCGGGCGGCCTCCACCCGGAG
>NW_012267280.1:2394851-2397617 GCF_000151885.1 Dipodomys ordii | reverse complement strand
CCCCAGATCCCTTCCCCCAGCCCCTCCCCTGCTCCTCCTACCCCCTCACCTCTGCTGTCCCCTACCTCTGTGCCTTCCCTGCCTCTGCCTTTCCTCCGCCTCTGTTGTTTCTGCCCCCTTCAACCCCTCACCTCTGCCACCCCTGCCCCACCTCTATCCCTCCCCTATCTCTGCCTGGCTCACTTCCCTCCTCTCTCCCTGCGCTGCCTCCCGCTCAGTGGGAGATGGATGACACTGCTGAATACGTAAGTAGAGCCCTGCTGCCCGGCCGCCTTGCCCTGCGTGCGCCGCGCCGTGTTGTGACCTGCACGCGCCGCTTGCCCGAGGGTCTCCTCCCTGCGCCCAGCGCCTGCTATCACCTGCTGGCGGCAGGGACGCGGACAGGGCACCTGACCACCTCTCCTCCCGAGTGGCTCCTGCTCCCTCCCGGAGGGCAGCAGGTACCAGGCAGAGGCCTGGACCCAGGCTTCTCTGGCAGCTGTCACCCACAGCACAGCCTTTTTCCAAAGCAGGCCCAGCAGGCTGGGAAGCGGAGGGCAGGCCACTGTGTGGCTTTGGGCAGGTCACTACCTCTCTCTGCGCTGCCTTTCTGCCCTAAGACAGGAGCCACTATCCCTTATTATGTCAGCCGTGCCCACCTGAGCCAGGAGAGGCCAGGGCCCTGTCACCACCAGGACCTTGGAGAGGCTGGACCAAAGGCTCATGGGAGGAGACCCTGTGTGTGCATCCCTGTCCCCGTGCTCCGTGCATGCGTGCAGACTCACACACCGTGTGTGCAAGGCTGGCGCCTCCGGGATGCCCATCATTTACTGAGGGCCAGCTGTGTGTTCCACCCTGTGCCAGGGGCTGACCCCCGGCTAACCCAGGTCCCCTCCTGGCTGGAGTGGAGCAGCAGAACAAGACACAAGGCCGTGTAGATAGCCCGTGGCTACAGTGCACAGTGGGCTGGGCAGAGGGCGGGTACCCTGCAGGAGGCAGAGGTGCAAGAACCCCAAGCTGGTCAAGAGCAGCTCAGGAAGGAAGGCAGTGAGACCCCATCTCAACCAACAGTGCCTCATGTGGTGGTGTGCACCTGCCATCCCAGCTATTGAAGAGGCATGGGGTAGTAGGATCACAGTTCAAGGCCGACCCTGGGCAGAAGTGCCAGACCCTATTCAAAGAACAAGGAGATGCTGGGAAGATGGCTTGCCTTGCATGCATGAGGCCCTGGGTTCGATTCCTCAGCACCACATAAGCAGAAAAAGCTGGAAGTGACGCTGTGGCTCAAGTGGTAGAGCGCTAGCCTTGAGCTGAAGAGCTGAGGGACAGCGCCCAGGCCCAGAGTTCAGGTCCCAGACCGGACCCCCCCCAAAAAAATAACCCCCAAAACATAAAAAGAACAATGAATTCAAGAGTCTACTTCAAGTCATAGGGATCTGGCTCCAGTTGTAGAGCACCTACCTGGCAAGCTAAGGTCATTAATTCAAACCCTGATATATGAAGAAATGCTGTCTCTCTGGGTGCACCACACTAGATCACATTTTGGTTGTGCACATGCATAGAAAAGATACCTTGCATAGAAAGAGCGGATGTATTAGAGTAAGAAGGGGCTCTTTTGAGTACTTACTGTTTTCATGACGTACTTGAATTTAATTTGTGCGGGATGCCAGTGGTTCACGCCTCTACCCGCTAGCTACTCAGAAGGCTGAGATCTAAGGATCATGGTTCAAAGCCAGCCCAGGGCATAAAGTCTGTAAGACTCCAATTAACTACCTAAAAGCCAGAAGTGGAGGTATAGCTTATGTGGTAAGAGCACTAGCCTGGGGTGAAAAAGCTCAGGGACAGTGGCCAGGTCCTGAGTTCAAGTCCAGGACCAGCACAAAACATGGCAGCGGGGGTGGAGGCAGGGTTTGTCCTGTGCACAGGCCCTGGAGCAGGATGGCGCATGGCATGTTGGAGGAGCAGGGAGGGCACCAACAGGCTGTGCAGGGCCCGACCACACGGGTGTCCTGTGTGAGGGGCGAGGGTGGAGCCGGCGCCCGGGGACGGGCGACGGCCCTGGCCGGGCTGCATGTGCCCCTGGGTGCTGCGTGTGTGGTGTGTGCCCTCTGCATGAGTCTGTGTGCACGTCTGTGCCCGCGGGCTGGCCTCAGAATCCCTCTTGCTTGTCTGGGGTCCAGGAAGGGGGGAGGTTGGGCAGGCCTGGTCAGTCCCGGACACTGTGGTGCTGACCCTGCTACTGCCCACAGGAAATGGTCATCAGCAACCTGCAGCCTGAGACGGCCTACTCCATCACCGTGGCCGCCTACACCATGAAAGGCGACGGCGCGCGCAGCAAGCCCAAGGTGGTGGTGACCAAGGGAGCAGGTAGGCAGCCGCCCTGGGGCCCTGAGGGCCTTTGTGAAGGCCGCCCCCCTCACCCCTCACCCCCCTCCTTTCCCGGCTCCCGCCCGGGCCCCCATCCGGGCCTTCCCCTGGCCGGTAACGCTTTCGGTCGCAGGCTGACTCCAGGCTGGAGCCGGGGCAATCAGGCCCGGTTTGCTTAAGCAACTCGGGCGCTCTGGGTCCCACCTGGCACCCCGCGGCTGCGCCCCACGGAGGGCCGGCTCTAGCACCTTCCTGCCCCGGGGCCTTCATGGCTCCCACCCCGCTCCTTGCCCAGCCTCAGCATCCCCCGGGGGGTCGGGGCGCCCCGGCTCCGTCCTGAGCCCGGCCCCCCGTCCCCCCGCAGTGCTGGGCCGCCCCACCCTGTCGGTGCAGCAGACCCCCGAGGGCAGCCTGCTGGCC
>NW_012267280.1:2387425-2393971 GCF_000151885.1 Dipodomys ordii | reverse complement strand
CTCTCTCTTCCCCCCACCTCCATCGGGCGATGACCCCCCCCCAGTCTCACCCAAGAACTTCAAGGTGAAGATGATCATGAAGACGTCGGTGCTGCTGAGCTGGGAGTTCCCCGACACCTACAACTCCCCCACGCCCTACAAGGTGCGCCCCCACCCCGCGGCTCCGAGCCGCTCTGCCTTGGGTCAGGGTCCAGCCGTGGACTGGGTGAGCCTGGCCTGTGGGTATTGGTCTGCCTCATCCGAGATCAAGGCTCACCCGAATTGGAACACGTAGGGCTCTGGGCTCTGTCTGGAGTTGGGACAGAATCTAGGGTCAGGGCTTAGGCACAAATGAGACTTATCCCGGGATTGGTGCTCAGGGTGAGACCAAGGCTCAGTCTCACACCAGGACTGAGTCCTGGGTCAGGGTTTAAGATTGAGTCTGAGGTGGTCGCTAGTAGCTCACGCCTGTTATCCTAGCTACTCAGGAGGCTGAGATCTGAGGATCGCGGTTCAAAGCCAACCCGGGCAGGAAAGTCCGTGAGACTCTTTATCTCCAATAAACCACCAGAAAACCAGAAGTGGCGCTGTAGCTCAAGTGGTAGAGCGCTATAGCCTTGAGCTAAAGAGCTGAGGGTCAGTGCTCAGGCTCAGAGTTCAAGCCCCACCACCGAACAAAAAATAAAAATACAAAAAAGATTGAGTCTGAGATCAGGACTCAGTTTGCACAGATGTGGTCAGGATTGAGGCTCAAGTCAGGATCAAGACTCAGAGGTGGCCTTCTGCTTTGGGGCTGCATTTAGTTGGGCATAGGTGCAGAATTGGGGCTGAGTCTGGGATTGGGGTTTAGCCAAGAGAAGACTCAGAATTGGATCTCTACCTGGGATGGGGTTCAGACCATAGTTGAGGCTCAGCCTGGGGTGGGGATTGGCAGGCTGAGGCTCAGTGAGGACTGGCATCCCCATCTGCGTCGGGCTCCAGCCGGGCCAGCCCCACTGAGCCCCGGTGCCCTGACCCGCAGATCCAGTACAATGGGCTCACACTGGATGTGGATGGCCGCACCACCAAGAAGCTCATCACGCACCTCAAGCCACACACCTTCTACAACTTTGTGCTCACCAACCGCGTCAGCAGCCTGGGTGGCCTGCAGCAGACGGTCACTGCCTGGACCGCCTTCAACCTGCTGAGCAGCAAGCCCAGCGTCGCACCCAAGCCTGATGCTGACGGCTCCATCGTGGTCTACCTGCCCGACGGCCAGAGCCCCGTGCCCGTGCAGTATGTGTCCCCAGCCCGCACTGCAGGCCACTCTGTTCCGCAGCGGTGCCTGGCCAGAGCAAGGCTGAGGTTCTTCTAGTCTGGTGGGAGGACTCTGCCCAAGCCCAAGAGCAGTGAAGAGACGCGGGCACACGGTCTGGGGAGTGGGTCCCCAGTGGCCGGGCACCGGGACATTTCTCACCAGAGCCATGACTCTCCCACCCACCACAGGAGCTACTTTATTGTGATGGTGCCGCTGCGCAAGTCTCGTGGCGGCCAGTTCCTGACCCCGCTGGGCAGCCCGGAGGACATGGACCTGGAAGAGGTGAGGCGCGGGGGCGGGGGGCCGCCTGTGGGGGTGGGGTGGGGATGCTGCCCTGCTCACCTCCAAGCCATCAGTGGGGCGGAGCACCCCCTCACTGCGGAGCCACCCCGGAGTGCGCCGGCCCAGCTGACCTCTGAACCCACCCACGCCTCTCTTCTGCAGCTGATCCAAGACCTCTCCCGGCTGCAGAGGCGCAGCCTGCGACACTCGCGCCAGCTGGAGGCGCCCCGGCCCTACATCGCAGCCCGCTTCTCCGTCCTGCCCGCCATTTTCCATCCTGGGAACCAGAAGCAATACGGCGGCTTTGACAACCGGGGCCTGGAGCCCGGCCACCGCTATGTCCTCTTCGTGCTTGCTGTGCTGCAGAAGAACGAGCCTGTAAGTCCTCATGGTGTCTGCCCATAGTCAGACGCGCTGCGTGAGGCAGACCCCCCCCCCCCCGCTGAGGCCCCAGCCCCCTGCCCCAAAGCCACATCCTCCCCGCTCGCGTTGGTCAGGCCTAGGCAGAGAGAAGGACTTGAGGTAGAAGAGATTCCTAGGCAGGTCTTTCTGGGGGAGGGGATTTGGGGGCTGAGGCTTTAAGAGATGAGTAAGAGTTCACCAGGAAGAATTTGCACAAGGCAGAGGGAACATGAGCCGGGCCCACCCGGGCCGAGGGGAGGGGGCAGCGGTGGTGGCGAGTGGCCCTCTGGTGGGACGCGGCTGCAGGCGGGCAGCAGGTCTGCGTTTGAGGAAGGAGACGGATGCTGATGGTCCCCTCGTTCCCACAGACGTTTGCAGCCAGCCCCTTCTCAGACCCCTTCCAGCTGGACAACCCCGACCCCCAGCCCATTGTGGACGGCGAGGAGGGCCTCATCTGGGTGGTGGGGCCCGTGCTGGCGGTGGTCTTCATCATCTGCATCGTCATCGCCATCCTGCTGTACAAGAAGTGAGTGCCCTGCCTGGGGCCCCGCGCGCTGTGTGGCCAGGCGACGGCGCAGGGTGGGGGGTCTGCGAGGAGCATGCCTGCCAGACCAAGGCAGAGCAGAGCGCCTGCGCGCAGCTGTGTCCAACCCCAGTGACCGTGCTTCCCGCGGAGGCCGGAGCTCTGAGAGGTCCAGGAAGCAGCCATGGTCACCGTGGCCAGCACCGCCTGACCTCTGCTTTTCTTCCTCCTCTTGCCTGTGTCCATCCCGTTTGGGGAGCAGCAAACCAGACAGGTAAGAACAGCCCTGGAGGCTGGGGTGGACAGAGCGGGAGGGGAGGGCAGGGGAGGGGAAGGGAGGGGAGAGGGGAGTGCGCATGCTCCTGTGTGGCTGTGCTAGGCATCGCTGCTACCTGGGACCCGGGTTCAGGGTACCCCTCACCGCCGTGCTTTCTTGGGGACTAACCTGTACACGTGTGCGTGCGCCTGCGAGTGTGTGCGCACACTGTGGGTCACTCATCGGGTCCCCCCCTTCCTTCCCTGAAGTAAGCGCAAGGACTCAGAACCCCGCACCAAATGCCTGTTGAACAACGCTGACCCTGCCCCCCACCACCCCAAGGACCCCGTGGAGATGCGGCGCATTAACTTCCAGACGCCAGGTGCGCACCCAACATGCCCACAGGTGGTGTTCATGGTGGGGGGAGCTGCCCCCCGGGGTACCCCGGCCTCTGAGCACACCCGGTGCCACTGGGGTCCTCACCCCTAACCCCCTCGTGGGGCTGGTTTGGCTCTGGGAGCCCAAGAAATGACACTGCTGCCTTGGCCAGAGGCCCTGGGTGGCGTCCTCAGGCCCCGCCGTCCCCACCAGGAGCCGAGCGGCCGCCCCTCCCCCACGGCTGCAGCTCAGTCCTGTGCAGGAGCAGGACCGCAGTCACGGGCTGGGGTGACAGACTCCCTCCCTCCCTCCCTCCCTCCCTTCCCATTCTTCCACCTGCCGTCCCGTGGTGTGGCCACTTGTCCTGAGCGCCGTCCTGTCCACCCTCATGGCAGTTTTCCACATGGGCGCCTCCGTGCTGGCGCCGCTCCCCGGGCAGGGGGCTCAGCGCCGGGTCACCCGGTATCCCGTGTCTGGACGGGCGTGTCCCCAGGGTCCCCTGCTAAGCACCTGACCACTGCCCCACCCCCACCCCCACCCCAGGGTCTCCGATGCCACTTCCTCCCCTCAGCCCCTCTCGCGCTTCCGCCTCCCCTCTCCTTGTCTCCAATCTGACTCCTGTTACTCCCCTCTTCACACACGAGCGCCTTCTGACGCACGGCGGCTGTGTCCTCTCAGAGGGGCTGGTCACCGGCTTCACAGCCCGCACACTCGCCTCTCCCCGCTGGCTCTGGATGAGCGCGCGTTTCCGCCCCAGGAGGTGTCCCCTGTCCTGTGGTGTCTGCTGTCCCCTGTGGATTTGTGGCCTTCCGACCCCCCACATTTTCCTTGCCCATATCCCGCTGCTCCGTGCTGGGGGCTGCTGACAGACGCCCCTTGGTCTCTGGGTCTCGCAGGACTCACAGCCACAGAGCAGCCACTGTCCAGTGGGTCTGGGGCCTCGGCCGTCATTTGTTTATTGTTTACTGTCTCTGCAGATGCGGGCCTCAGCCGCCCCCTCGGGGAGCCGGGGTTCCACTTGGAAAGTTAGTTCCTGACCGCTGTTTCTGCTTGCTTCCCCTCCATTTGCTCCCCCCACCCTACCCCTCCCCCGTCCCCATCCCGCCTCCCATCTGTCTGCAAGGCCACGGCCCGGAGGCGGGCAAGGGAGGGTTGCTAAGCCCCTAACGCGGTGACAGCTACACGTGGGCGTGGGAGCATCCACACCGACGTGGATCTGGGGCTTGGGGGAGTCCTGGAGGCCGTAACGGGTTTGCCGGCTAGCCCGGGGTTGTCTCAGTGACGCACCCAGCTCACAGGGTTGGGGTGCACAGCCCAGTCTGGCAGATGTAAACACACAGAAGGGAGCCCCCAGCCCCATCTGTTGTGCCACAAGGCCAGGGACAGCTGGGGACCACCACCCACACCCCCGAGCCACCTGCTGCGCCGCCCGGGCACCGCCATTCTCTGCACTTGCTGCTTCTCACTACAACATCTGGGCGCTTGACGCTCCTGGGCTTCCTCCAGTCCCCGTACCCCCAGCCGGGTTGGAGGGGCCTGGCAGGCCACAGTGGGGACACAGCACCACCCCACCCCTCCCCACCTTAAGTCGGAAGTCTGGAGAAGCCACCCAGAGAGCCCCCTTCCCGCGTCTAACCGCTGCTCACGACACTCACCTCGTAGCACCCCTGCCGCCTGGCTCAGGATGGCTGGGCCGCCGGGGCCGCCGGTGACAGCCGGGCTCTGCTTGTCCGCAGGCATGCTCAGCCACCCACCCATCCCCATCGCCGACATGGCCGAGCACACCGAGCGGCTCAAGGCCAACGACAGCCTCAAGCTCTCCCAGGAATACGAGGTGAGGCCCGCCCCCCTCCCCGCACCTCGTCCCTGCTGGCCGTGCTGGCCCCTGACCCCAGCCCCGCCCCGCAGTCCATCGACCCCGGGCAGCAGTTCACGTGGGAGCACTCCAACCTGGAGGTGAACAAGCCCAAGAACCGCTACGCCAACGTCATCGCCTACGACCACTCCCGCGTCATCCTGCAGCCCATCGAAGGTACGGCCGCGCCCTCACACCGCGCCGGGGCCCTGGCAGGGCATCAGAGCCCCGGGCTCAGCCGCCTTTCCCGCTGCCGCAGGCCTTGTGGGCAGCGACTACATCAACGCCAACTACGTGGACGGCTACCGGCGGCAGAACGCGTACATCGCCACGCAGGGGCCCCTGCCCGAGACCTTCGGTGACTTCTGGCGGATGGTGTGGGAGCAGCGCTCCGCCACCATCGTCATGATGACAAGGCTAGAGGAGAAGTCTCGGGTGAGGCCCGAGTCTCTGTGTCCCTGAGCCCTGGCCAGCTCCGGCCCCTGCTCACCACCTCTCCACCCTCACCCGTTACAGATCAAGTGTGACCAGTACTGGCCCAACCGGGGCACCGAGACCTACGGCTTCATCCAGGTCACGCTGCTGGACACCATCGAACTGGCCACGTTCTGCGTGCGGACCTTCTCCCTGCACAAGGTGGGGGCTGCGCCAGGTCCTCCGCATGCCCTGACGGGGGCGCTGTGCAGCCTAGGGGAGAGGTGCACCTGTCCAGGGGGTGGCTGCGTCCTCACACGAGGAGCCCGTGACAAAGCAGGGAACTAGAAAACCGTAGACAGAAGGGAGAGCAGCGGGGATAGCAAGCTTGGGAAGGAAGCTGGAGCAGGAGGGGCAGTCACAGGGAAGCCTCCAGAACCTCCATCTAGGCAGAGGCACAGCCTGTGCAAAGGTCCTGGGACAGGAAGAGTCTGGTGTGTTGGAGGAGCTGTGAGGAGCCCGTGTGGCTGGGGCAGAGGGGGAGGGGGCGGGGCGGGTCGTGCAGGGCGCTGGGGGCTGCAGGGAGGACTTGGGCTTTGGCCCTGCCAGAGATGGGAGCCGGGTAGGGCTGTGGGCAGAGGAGGGAGAGGCACCCTCTGGTGGCTGGGGAAGGACAGGCCCTGGGAGGAGGAGGCAGGGTCTAGGTGTGGGCCCTGTGCTGGTCCCAGAGAGGGGGCCGGCGCGGAGGGTGGGAGAAGCCGCTGGTTGGCTGAGGCTAGACTGGAGGCAGGGCTGACGGTGCTGGCTGTGGGTAGCTGCAGGAAGGGAAGGGAGCCAAGCAGGGCCCCGGGCCGAGGCCAGTGCCGAAGGGCGGAGCCCGCAGCAGGACTGGCGGGGGCCGGCGGAGGGCTGCGTGGAGGTGGAAGCTGCGCACTCGGGCACCAGGACGAGGACCCTCGGTGTGCAGTGTCCCCGTGGCTGTGTCCCCAGAACGGCTCCAGTGAAAAGCGGGAGGTCCGCCATTTCCAGTTCACCGCGTGGCCTGACCATGGGGTGCCCGAGTACCCCACGCCCTTCCTGGCCTTCCTGCGGAGGGTGAAGACCTGCAACCCGCCCGACGCAGGTCCCATCGTGGTCCACTGCAGGTGCGGCCGCCCCGC
>NW_012267280.1:2384502-2387221 GCF_000151885.1 Dipodomys ordii | reverse complement strand
CGCCCCGCAGCCCCCGAGCGCCCCACAGCCCCTGAGTGCCCTGTGCCCCCTGGCCCCCGAGTGCCCCCCGACCCTCAAGCACCCCACGGCCCCCGAGCGCCCCGGCTGTCCCTGAGCGCCCCGCTCTCCCTGCAGTGCTGGTGTGGGCCGCACGGGCTGCTTCATCGTCATCGACGCCATGCTGGAGCGGATACGGCCCGAGAAGACAGTGGACGTGTACGGACACGTGACGCTCATGCGCTCACAGCGCAACTACATGGTGCAGACGGAGGACCAGTACAGCTTCATCCACGAGGCGCTGCTGGAGGCCGTGGGCTGCGGCAACACCGAGGTCCCCGCACGCAGCCTCTACACCTACATCCAGAAGCTGGCTCAGGTGGAGCCTGGAGAGCACGTCACCGGCATGGAACTGGAGTTCAAGGTGATGGCCGGATAGAGGCAGCTGCGGTGGGGTGGTGAGGAGCCCGAGGAGCTGGGGACAGGCTGGAAGTGGGTGACCAGATGCGGTGGCTTCCCCGAGCCTGGCGAAAGCGGGGAGGAGGGCCCCCTCCCTGACGGTGTCCCATCCTCCCGTCCCCACAGCGGCTGGCCAACTCCAAGGCCCACACCTCCCGCTTCATCAGTGCCAATCTGCCTTGTAACAAGTTCAAAAACCGCCTGGTGAACGTCATGCCGTATGAGAGTACGCGCGTCTGCCTGCAGCCCATCCGGGGCGTGGAGGGCTCCGACTACATCAACGCCAGCTTCATCGACGGCTATAGGTACCCGGCCCCCCGAGGCGGGCCGGACCCCTGTCCTGAAGGGGGCACTCAGGGAGGTTGGTGGTGCAAAGGCCCTGGGGCGGAGGCCTTCCTGTGGCTTCCTTGAGGAGCTGGACATTTCTGAGGCTGACAGACCCCCGTGTGGCGTGGGTGCTGGGGAGAGGGCGCCCCCTCAGTGCCCCCGTCCCTCACCCTCTCCACAGGCAGCAGAAGGCTTACATAGCGACGCAGGGGCCCCTGGCCGAGAGCACGGAGGACTTCTGGCGCATGCTGTGGGAGAACAACTCCACCATCGTCGTCATGCTCACCAAGCTGCGCGAGATGGGCCGGGTGAGGGGGCGGGCGTGGGGGGGGGCGGCCACACCCAGCAGCCCTGGGGCTGACCGTGGCTCCCCGCTCCCGCAGGAGAAGTGCCACCAGTACTGGCCGGCCGAGCGCTCCGCCCGCTACCAGTACTTCGTGGTGGACCCCATGGCGGAGTACAACATGCCCCAGTACATCCTGCGCGAGTTCAAGGTCACCGACGCCCGGGTGAGCGGGGGCCACAGCCGCCGAGAACCCCAGCCTGCTCTCTCCCTCTTCTCCATCTCCCCCCACAGTCCCTCTTGGACGGTGGCCCCGCGTTCAGAGTGGGTCTCCCCTTTAGTCAGGTCTGTCCTCCTTCACCCATCCTCCACTGTCTCAGCCCGGCCAGGCTCTAACAGGAATGTGAGGGCCCTGCTGGCCTCCTCCTAGGATGAGGAGGGTGTCTGTCCCCTGGCCAGTAGAAGCAAAGGCCCTGGGGCAGAAAGGAGAGAGCTTGTGGGGCGGGGATTGATCTGTGGCCGAGGCACTGGGGCCCGGGCTGGCCATAGTGCCCC
This sequence comes from Dipodomys ordii, assembly GCF_000151885.1. Taxonomy (NCBI): domain Eukaryota; kingdom Metazoa; phylum Chordata; class Mammalia; order Rodentia; family Heteromyidae; genus Dipodomys; species Dipodomys ordii. The sequence goes on along the minus strand of NW_012267280.1, from coordinate 2,385,600 downwards.
TGTGTGCCAGGCCTCTCTCTGCAGGAAGCAGACTGTAGAGTATTGGGGGGTTCTTGAGGGTCCTGGGTAATGGTCAATGATGGAAGCCCAGGCAGGTGGCAAGAGGTGCATTGGGATGGAGACTCGGTGGAAGTGGGGGGCCAGAGGCCCAGACTTAGTGAGGGGGGGAGGGTAGCAGAGATGGGGACCAGCCACCCACCCTCTGGGGACACAAGTTGGAATCTGTGGGTCACTGCCACTGTGGGCACGGTGGTGGCCAGTGCGGTGGGGTGAGGATGGAGTCAGGAGACCGGTTGGGGATGTCCATGGAGGGGGGCCGGTGAGGGCCCGGCTGACGGCAGGAGATGGAAAAGCGTGCGCCATGCAGCCAGGGCGGGCGGCGAGGGCACAGCGGCTGGGAAGCCCCCAGGGAGGGGTGGCCTCGCGGGAGGTCACACGGATGCAGCGGTGTTTGGGGAGGGCTGGGAGGTGGACGGGGCGGCACCAGCCTGCAAGATGGCGGCAGCAGAGGGTGTGGAGGAAGGGCCGGTGAGGCGTGCTGGGGTGGAGGCTGGGGTCATGGTGGACAGGAGGTGGCCGGCCCCTCCGTGGGACTTGGGCCTCCGGGAGGGGGCGGGAGAAGGGGGACAGGCGGCCGCGGCCACAGCATCGCACTGTCGCGCTGCAGGACGGCCAGTCGCGGACAGTGCGGCAGTTCCAGTTCACCGACTGGCCCGAGCAGGGCGTGCCCAAGTCGGGAGAAGGCTTCATCGACTTCATCGGCCAGGTGCATAAGACCAAGGAGCAGTTCGGCCAGGACGGGCCCATCTCGGTGCACTGCAGGTGGGCGGGGCCGGGCGAGGGGCGGGGCCGGGCGAGGGGCGGGGCCTCTCCCTGTCGGGGTGGGTATTGGGCGAGCCACGCCGGGCCGCCGCCTCCGCCTGACAGGCCCCTCCCTCTGCCCCCCCCAGCGCCGGCGTGGGCAGAACCGGCGTGTTCATCACGCTGAGCATCGTGCTGGAGCGCATGCGCTACGAGGGCGTGGTGGACATATTCCAGACGGTGAAGATGCTGCGGACGCAGAGGCCGGCCATGGTGCAGACGGAGGTGCGCGGGCGG
>NW_012267280.1:2360641-2383752 GCF_000151885.1 Dipodomys ordii | reverse complement strand
GCGCCAGCGAGCTTTCCTCTTTGTATGTATGGAGCCCTCGGCGCTGCGCCCGCGTCTGTCCGCACCGGAGCAGCGGGGGCTCCGCGCCGTGTATGTAGATAAATCGACTTTGTATTAAAGGGAGACGGTCCGACCGGGCCACTGGAGTCTTATTTGCGCCTAACACCCCGAGAGGCGGTGTGATCCGTCTGAACAAACTGGGATTTGAACCGGAATCCCAGACCCAGCCCACTAGGAACTGCCTCTGTGCTGATAATGGTGACTCTGAGAATCTGCTGTGGGCTGGGCTCAGACGCAAGTCTCACCTCACAGATGAGGAAACCAAGGTTCAGCAGGGGGCAGACAGGTCACACACCTGGAGGCCAGCAAGCATGGTCTGCCCCAGCACAGCCTTAACCAGGGTGGGCTCCTCACCACCTGTGGCCATGGCCCAGTCTGGGGCAGCCCCTCCCGTGTCCTGGGCCACTCATGGCCATGCCTAGTCACTGTCACACTGTGTGTGGGATATCAAAATGAAGTCACAAGTGTCTGAAACCTAACCACTCAAAAATATGCATCACAGACTAAAATCTAAGGTGCCACCCGGGTAGTATTGAGAGGAAAATTCAAAGTCTGGAACATATTTTAGTGAAGCTGGGCATATGTGGCTCACACCTGTAATCCTAGCTACTCAGGAGACTGAGATCTGAGGATTGCGGTTCAAAGCCAGCACTGGCAGGAAAGGCTGTGTGACTGATCCAATAAAACCAGAAGTGGCCTGTGGCTCAAGTGGTAGAGGGCTGGCATTGAGCTGAAGCTGAGGGACAGCGCCCAGGCCCAGAGTTCAAGCTCCACAACCAACCAGAAAAAAAGTGAAATCATAAAAACAAATGACCCAAGCTCCAATTCAGACAGTTGCTAAGGAATAGAACAGCGAGACCAGGAGAGGAGGGAAGATGGAGACCAACCCCAATATGGGAATGCTTTGAGCAAAATCAAAGTCCATTTCTTGGAAAGCATTCATCCCACATCTTGTAACTGTCCACCATAGCCACCAGAAGCAAGTGAACGAGGAAGGAGTCGAGGGGAGACGGGAGGGGGCCCTGGCAGTGGTGGAGGAGTTGGCACGGGAGAACACACACTGCAGCCTCGTGGGTGGTGGGAAAGTCAGGCAGCGAGCAGAGGAAAACAGGCAGGGAACCATACGTGCACCACATTCAGTAACCGCTGAATGCACAAGTATGGGACAGGAACCTTCTCATTTCATACTGTGGGACAGGAGACAAAAGACATGCTAACCCAAGCCTGTGCCTACCGGAGTCATCCAAGACCAATACACTAGGCTCTTGTGCCCCAAGAGCTCCTACGCAGTCCTCAAAGGCCAGTGCTAAAGTCTGCTCTAAGAAAGCACCTATTGGGGCTGGGAAGGTAGAGCGCTTGCCTTGCATGCCAGAGGCCCTGGGTTCGATTCCTCAGCACCACATAAGCAAAAAGAAAAAAGCTGGAAGTGGCGCTGTGGCTCAAGTGGTAGAGCGCTAGCCTTGAGCTGAGGGACAGCGCCCAGGCCCAGAGTTCCACGACCGACAAGGACGGCGAGCACACGAGCCCCGCCACAAACAGAAGCAGCCATGTGGGGCCGCGAACTGCGGGAGCGCAGGCCATCGTGACGTCAGTGACGCTCGGGGTTCCGTACTGGAGACGGGCGCAGTGGGCGCAGTGGGCGGCGCCTCGGGCCGGGAGCCCCCCCAGCCGAGCAGCCACGAGGGGCGTGGCCAGCGGTGAGCCCGCCCCATGGCGTCACTTCCTCCTGCTGGGCCCCGTCCTATAAAGGGCCCCTTGTTCTCCCTTGAGCCACTCTGGGAAGCAGGGGGAGGAAGAGGGCCGCAGGCTGCTGCGACCGGACTCGTATCCCTCACGCCCCACTCCTGTCCTGGCGATGGTGCCGCGGGTCGCTACCATCCGGCCCCTCGGTGTCACACCCGCGGAGAGCCTCCCCTCCGAGCCTCTGTCCAGCTGTCCCGCCCTTCCTCCCACGTGTGAGTGGTTGTCACGTCCTGGCCTGACCCCTAGGCCAGCAAGAAGTTGCTTGAAGAGGACCCAGCTGTGTGAGTAGGCTGAAACGTGCTTAGGACCTCCTGAGAGCGAGACAATCCATCGAGGTAGACAAGGTTTATATAGACTATTCACACCAGAAAGAGCTCATAACCAAGAGCAGCCTCCACTACCAAGCCTCCAAGCCTCCAATAGGCAGCCCTGACCCCTGACCTGCAAAGCTCAGACCTCCAAACCTCTATTCCTTTTCTTCCCGTCTCCTTCCCTGCAGGCCTCTCCACTCTCCTGCGTGCTCCAGGGGGCGCCTCCCCACAGGCCTCTCGTCCCAAATGGCCTCAGAGGAGGCCCCAAGTGGCCGCTCAAGGCTTGCCCTGCCCTGCACAGGCCTGCTCTGCGCTGCTCCAGCAGGCTTTCCCCTCCCCTCCACGCCTCGCCTCCCTCAGGACTCTGCTTTTCCCCTTATTCTCCTCTCCTGACTCCTCTCCCCTCAGGATTCCTCTCTCCTCCCTCGGGGCTGTTTCCCCCCTAACCTCCCTCTTTAGGCCTTGGAGCACGCAGCCCATAGAGACCCAGTTAGGCCGCGCGCCTCACCTCTCCCCCCACACTAATGGGTACAAACTGTCCTTCATGCTCCTCCCCCAAGCTGCCCCCTGTCCAATCCCAATAGACAGCTCGCCATGTGGGGCTCCACGCCACGCCCCTCCGGCGGCACGGCACGCCCCTTTCGGCGGCCAGTCCCGTCCCGTGGGGTCTGTGGGGCGGTGAGGCTGGTCTGGGCGGGCCTCCAGCAGGCCGGACCCCGGGGCCCGCTGACCATCAGGGCCCCACCGGTCATCGCAAGGCGATGTCCACCAGGCAGGCCGTGCGCCGCGGGGATCGTGCCCGGCCGAGCACGCAGCGCCTTACAAAGCCCAGGATTCCGGTACTGGCCCCATTTTTTTCTACCCGCGTCCTTAAGGGCGAGGAGCCCGCGCGGAGCCCTCGGCAGGAAGCGGCACAGGACGGGGTTTTGTTTCTATTATGTTATGGTTATCTGCTTTGCCCAGCAGATAAAGCTGCGTGCCTGAGAATCAAAGCGCAGCGCAGGGGGGAGGGGGGCGCGGGCGGGAGGGAGGGGGGACACCGGCCGCGCGCCGCAGGACTCCGGGCCATTGTGCGGAGCAGAGCCGCGCGCAGTGACCAGCCCGCCTGACATGAAAAGTTATTTAAAAATGAACAAAATAATCTCTCCAAAGCCATTCCCTCCGCCGGCTCTGCCTGTAGCCGCCGAATTCACTACCTTCCCGCAGAAGGCGAGAGCAAGCGGCAGATTCTTCTGTTTGTATTTCAGTCAATGCAGACAAAGGGGCTGCCCCCCCCCCCAAAGACCAGGGCAGGGAGGGGAGAGCAGGCCGCAGGTCCTGCCTTTATCTCTCTGCCTCCTCCACCTCTTTTCAAACAGGCTGCAGCCGCCTGCTTCTCCTCAATAGCCTGGGCTTGGGGCCTTGATGCAGGTTTAACCCAGCGCTTCCCACAGGGCTCCGGGCAGGAAGTGGGGGACACCACCCAGCCTGTGAATTCATCATCCTGGGCTGCGTCCCACCCTGGTCACCTGGTCTGAGACTGTGCTGAGGCCTCACACAAAGTCCCTGCAGGCTCCACAAGTCCCCTGTGCCTACCAGGATGGCCAGAATAAAAACAAAAGCCAATTCCAAACATGGTGGCACACATCTGTAATCTCAGCCTCAGAAGGCTGAGGCCAGGAGGGGAGAACAACAGTTCCAGACCAGGTTGGGCTAAATAGCGAGACCGTGTCTCAATAATAAATCGATGGGCTGGGAAGGTGGCTCAGTGGTAGAGCGCTTGCCTTGCATGCATGAGGCCCTGGGTTCGAGTCCTCAGCACCACCTAAGCAGAAAAAGCCAGAAGTGGCACTGTGGTTCAAGTGGTAGAGTGCTAGCCTTGAGCTGAAGAGCTGAGGGACAGCGCCCAGGCCCAGAGTTCAAGACCCATGACCAACCAAAAGATAATAATAATAAATTGATGAAGACTTATCCCCTCAGCCAATATTTGTGTGTGTGTGTGTGTGTGTGTGTGTGTGTTGGTCCTGGTGCTGTTTCTGAGCTTTGTTGCTCAAAGATACAGCTCTACCAATTGAACCACAGCTCCATTTCCAGCTTTTTGGTGGTTAATTGATAAGAGTCTCACAGACTTTTCTACCTAGGCTGGCTTTGAACCATGATCCTCAAATCTCAGTCTCCTGAGTAGCTAGGACTATAAGCATGAGCTACAAGTGCCAGGCACCATATTTAAGAAGTGAGCCTATACCCAGGGAGCAGGGACCACGAAGTACAGTACAGGAAAATCATGGTGGAAGAGGCTTCCTGGAGGAAGTGACCTCCTCCGTGTTAAAGGCTTAAGAATAACCACAAAGGAGACAGTTGTAAGACTGGGTGGCTAGCTGCTGATTTATAGATGGCTCCCCTGCAAGCTTTTTCGGAGTAATTTATTGGAGATGACTCTCACAGAAGTTCCAGGCTGGCTTTGAACTGCAGTCCCCAGACCTCAGCTTCCTATGTAGCTGGGATGACAGGCGTGACCAGCTCCATGGGTTCTTCTCTGGTAAGTTTACAGACACGCACACACATCTGTGGAAAGCACCCACAGCTGCGATTGTCCCGGGGACTTCTCAGTGCTAATGGAATCTGACTGTTCCCTGCTTTTTTTTTTTTTTAAGAAAATTCCCAGAGCATCACCCCTACTGTTCTCTCGTCTGAAACTGAGTTGTAACATAAAACACGAAATGGTCCTGTGACCACAAGCAGAGACATGCATGGTGTTGGCACAAACAGCAGGCCTCCAAATGCACAGCTCGCCAACACGTGTCCCTCAGCCCACGTCTGCCCACAGTGTGCAAGCTTCTGACTGTCCCTCAATACGAGCTCGGTGTCCCTACGGGGCCTGAGGGATGGTTGCGCTCATGCCTCTGTCCCAGCCACAATAACGAAGACACAGTAGAGGCCAGCTCCCGCCCGGCCACCATCGGCCGTCCTTCCATCCTCCAGGCTATGTTCTCAGATTTAAAAAAAAAAATTGGGGGGGGGGTCCAGTAGTGGGTCTTGAACTCTGGGCCTGGACGCTGTCCCTTTGCTTTTCAGCTCAAGGCTTGAGCTCTACCATTTGAGCCACAGCGCCACTTCCGGCTTTTTCTGCTTATGTGGTACTGAGAAATGGAACCCAGTGCCTCATGCATGCAAGGCAAGTGCTCTACCACTGAGCCACCTTCCCAGCCCTTAGAAAAAAAATTTTTTTTTGGGGGGGGTTATAGGAATAGTAACCTGGGGCCCTGAGCTCACTTGGTTCTTCTGGGTTACATACTGTTACCATTTGAGCCACATCTCCAGTCCTACATTTTACTAGTTCATTGGAGAATGGAGGCTTGAAGGCTTTTCTGCTTGGGCTGGCCTTGAAGTGTGATCCTCCAGATCTCAGCCTCCTGAGGAGCTAGGATGACAGGTGTGAGACCCTTTGCCGTGCTGAGGATGGAACCTGAGGCACTGCTGAATGGCACTCCAGGTCGGGCGTGGTGGTCTGAGTTCATGCAGGATGTGTAAGCGGGAATCACAGTCCAGGCCTGAAGAGGGGGCAAATGCAAAGCTCTAAAGAATAAACCACAAAATAGCTGGAGGGTGGCTGGAGCCCTGGGGGCTTGGCTGGAGCCCTGCGGGCCTGGCTGGAGCCTGGGGGCGTGGCCGGAGCCTGGGGGCGTGGATGAAGCAGTGGAGCATAGCAGCAGGGGCGTGGCTAAGTAGGGCGTGGCTCGCCGCTGAGGGGCGTGGCCTGCAAGAGGTGCAGAGTTCAAAGTCCAGTACAACCAAAGCAAATACAAGGGTCTAATAATGATTAGCAATGTTGGTATTAGAAGCAGCTTTGTGTGTCCCCCTGGAACAACCTGAGGCCGCCTGGGAGTCCCCGTGGGCACCGTCCAGAAGCCGGGAACCCCGCCCCCAACCCCAGCCCCCAGCTCCAGCTTCCATCCCCGCCGGGACCTTAAAGTCCCAGACGCCGCGGCCGACACCCGCTCACAGGTCCGGGCCGCACGATCAGATTATTAGTTTTCTGTAAGATTTGATTCAATTAATTAGCTCTCCAATATCAGCCTATCCAGGCGAGCTAAGGAGAGCGGAGATAAATCCCAGGCTGTCCTGCTTCATCTTTTAAAGGCAATTAACTCTTAGATATTAGCTTTTAATTAGGTGTAATAACGGCCTCATTAATACCCCTTATTATGCTTGTCACCAGGCAGCTGTTTGCAAGATTGTATTATCAGGTGCTGGTGGCCCGGTGTCCAGCGGCTGGCTCAGGCTGCGGTGGCTCTGGACCCCCCTCCCTGTCAACCCCGGGGCCCGGCCCGGTCTGCTCCCATCACCGGCTCCTCCCGTGACCCCAGGACCTGAGGGAGAAGGGTCCTGACTTTGACTCTTGTCCTCTGAGATGCACCCACTTCCTGGGTCCTCTCCAACACCCTGCCCCTCACCAGGCATGGCCCTGGCCACTGTGTCCCAAGCACATGGCTGCACGCTAGGTACAAGGACAGTCACTGCAACATTCTGTCAAATTGCTTCAAGCCGGTGGCTCACACCTGTAATCCCAGCTATTCAGGAGGCTGAGATCTAAGGATCAAAGTTGGAAGCTAGACAGGGCAGCAAAATCCATTAGACTCATCTCTAATGAATCACCAGAAAACTGGAAGTGGCGCTGTGGCTCAAGTGGTAGAGCGCTCCCCTTGAGCAAAAGGAGCCTGCCCAGGATCAGAGTACAAGCCCCAAGACCAAGAAGAAGAAGAAGAAAAAAGCTTCATAGTTGAAACCACCTCAGCCACCAACGTCCTCCAACCAGCCGAAATGCAGTGACAGGAAATAAATGATCACAAGGTCGCCACAAAGAACCTTTCACAAGGATAAGTTCACAGCTGTTCTAGGCACAATCACCAGTGTGTGTCAGCTGGTGAATGTGTCAATCTTGGTGCATGCACACAGTGGAATACTAAGCAGCCAGGAAAAAAGGACCACACTGCAAAACCACACAAGGCTGAATCTCAAGTACACAGCACTGAGGGGAAAACAAAGAAACAAATGAAAAAAAAAAAAACCTGAGGAAAAATCTTGTCTTAGGATTCTGTTGACACGACATGCCAGGGCAGGGAATGCTAATTTATGACAGAAACCAATTGCCTGTGGCCTAAATGAATGGCAGTACACACACACACACACACACCAGACATAACTGAAAGATCCTCTTTTCAGAGAAGACATTTGTGTACTGTACTAGCTAGGGCCGCATAACAATCCACACTGACGATCTCACCACCCGAGGTGGGGTGTGGGGAGGATCAGATGGGAGTGGGTTCCCAGCTCTAGGGTTGTATTATTATTTTCAGCGGTGAGTGTTATGAGTAACACTCATGAGACTGTGGGCTCATTCCCAACGTAGTAAAACATAGAAATGGACTGGCAGGGCTCCCATCTCATCTAAAGCTTTGAATGGAACTACCGTACATCTACGCCGTGTGTGTGTGTGCGCGCGCGCTGGTCCTGGGGCTTGAACACAGCGCTGTCCCTGAGCTTTTTCACTCAAGGTTGGTGCTCTACCACTTGAGCCACAGCCCCACTGTTTTATTTTTTAGTAGTTTATTGGAGGTAAGAGTCTCATGGATTTGACCCTCAGGAGTAGCCAGGGTGACACGCATGAGCACTGGTGCCCGCTCCTCGGCACTAGCAGATCTTAAACCAGAGGGTGAGTGGCTTGGATGTGGTCCCTGGGGTGTGGCAGACGTGCTTGGAGCTGCCAGGAAAACCCCAGGCCATGGACGCATACCATGACCTGAGGAGTGGCCAGGGTGGAGGAGAGGAAACTCGGTGGGTGCAGGGCCGACTGAACAGCCGCAGTGAATGGTGGCTTCTCTCAGATCCGGCCCTGGTAAGCCGACAGCGGAGTGGGGGAGGCTCGCGCGGGGCCTGCAGCGGCCTGGGGAGCCCGGCAGCCTCCAGACACAGCTCACTTATGTTCACCTCACTTCTGATCTGAAGCAAAGTCACACGCCTCTCCACACTGCGCCTCTCCACACACCTCTGCTGGGCCTCAGCCCTTCCCTAACCCCAGGGCTGCGGCTGTGTGAGCACCGCCTGGCGGCTGAGCCCCGCCCTGCCCCGCCCACCGCTGGCCAGCACAGGCCAGGAATGACCACACTTCCCACACCAACACCGAGTTCCAAGTGCTCAAGAGCCTTTAATTCATGGCCAAGAGGCGGGGAGGTGGGGGAACAGCGCGCCCTGCACTGCGTGGGAACACAGGGGGGTGGGGTTCTGTTTCATTTTGCTTTTGCACAAAATAGGACACAGGTGTCTCGGTGGGGACCTGTGCTGACCCCTGCGGTGGCCTTCTGCCGGTCACCCAGGCCCCCGGGCTGCGGCCCACACGGACCCAGGGTGAGGCTCCCCTTCATTCTCTTTACAATATAAATAGCATTCAAACATGGGCGTGGGCCACCGTGTGGGCGTCCTAGCTGCCCCCCGCCTCCCCCGGGACCCTGGCAGCGCGGGCCCCCCACCCCTGCGGGTCCTTCCAAGGCCGAGGCTTGGCAGAGGGGCGCCAGCTGCCGCCCTCCCCTGGCCGGGGCCCTCACAGCCCCTGTGAAGCCAGGGGCCCCTCCACTGTTCGGTCACACGTCCATATGGCAGAGGACACAGGCGGAGGGGGACTGGAAGCCCCTCTGTCCACCAGGCAGGTCAAGCGGGGACCTGCGTGCCATCCGCGCCTGAGCAGATGGATGCGCGCCACATCCAGGGCCTGGCTTGCCCTGCCCTCCCCCCACGTGCTGGCCGGGCCTGGAGGGTCCTGCCACCTCAGCCGGTGACAGCCAGGCAGCCCTGCGGGGACCCCGCCAGAGAGCCCGGCCGCCGCCGGTCACCGCTGCCGAGCCCCGGCGCGCCTGGCCGGCTGTGGCATCTGAGTCCCCGGGCCTGCCCATGTCCCTGAGCTGCGGCGCCGTCCCTGCCCGCTCAGTGGCTGCGGAGATGGGAAACCCCAGAAATCCACGCGCTTCGGCTCCACGCATCGCGGGGCTGAGAAGAGAAGCCCCCTGGTTCTGTTTCGTTTGTTGGTGTTAAAGCCACAAATCTAGAAAACAGCTTTGGGTTCTCCCGCGGGCTCCTTTCCTGGCGTGCAGGGGGGGCGGGGGGGGGGGATCGCCAGGCGGGGCGCGGGCCCCCGGCTGCTCGCCGCAGCCATAGCACCTTTTGGAGAAGAACAGGGCTGAGGGCGGAGGTCATGGCACTGTCCGGCCACTGCGGAGCCCTGGCCCTGCTCCCTGAGTCCAGGCTGCCATGCCCATTTGTCCTGCAGTCCCGGGGGGCGGGGCGGGCCCTGGGCCCCGGGGTCACCCGGGCGGGGAGAGGCGCAGGGCAGGAATTCACAGCAAGCAGACACCCAGGCCGCCAATGTGGCCCGCTGCGCCGGGCTGGCAGGGCAGCAGCGCCGTCCTAGAAAGGAGCTCCCGGCCGGCCCTGCGCCTGCAGGAGGCTCTCCATGAAGGCCAGGTAGTCCGGGCTGCGCCCCGAGTCCTCGGAGGGGGTGATCGGGGTGCCAACTCGTGGGCGCTTGGCAGCCTTCACCTCTTCTCCTGAGAAGCTGGGCTCCTGGGGTGCCCCAGTGCTGAGTGACTGCAGGAGACAGAGCGGTCAGCGCAGCCGCCGGCATGGCCCACACCCTACGGCCAGCCCCAGCTCTCGCTGGAGCCCCAAGTGGGGGGCCCTGCACTCTGACCATGCCCAGGAGGGAGGTGGGTGACCCTGGCAACCCATGGCTGGTGGGCCACAGCTCCTTAGGGCTGGGGCCAGGCCACATAGGGCCTGAGTTGGGTCAGGGCTAGGGGGATGGGGAGGAGGGTGGGTGTATCAGGGCCACTCACCAGCCGGGACCGCACCCTCTTGGGGAGCTCCTCCTCCAGCGTGAAGACGTCACCACGCCTCACTGTCAGCTGGCTCCCATCCTCAAACTCCACCTGTGGACCAGGCACTATTTAGGGCCGCACCCCAGCTGCCCACACAGGCCTGGGCCTGGCAGGGCTCAGTGCTGTGGGGCAGAGAACGAGGCTGCGCCAAGCCAAGCCAGGAGGCTGGGTGGGGCTCCTCCTGGGGTCCTCATGGAGAGGGGGCTGGGGAGGACCCTGCGGCAGGGTGAGGGACACAGCCGGGCGGCACAGGAGATGGGCTGTGGGGCAGAGCTGTGGGACCCCTGGGCTCCAGGGACAGACAGAGACCCCACACTGTGGTCTCCCCTCTTTCTGAGGCAGGAGCCGTGCACTGCACAGGCCGCCGTGTGCAGCACCTCCTGAGGATGCCCAGGGCTGCTGCTGTCCCGAGGCGCTCAAGGCCCAGCCCGACGGCTGTGAACACAGTCCCCTTGTCTCCCGCAGCTCCTGTGGCCCCCGGAACCCTGGGCCGACAGCAACCTTGAAGTGGTGACAGCCACCCCGAAGCTGACGTGGAGCATCTTCTGCTCACCCGTCCTCTGCCTGTGGCCCGTGTGTGCCAGGCCTGTGAGCCTCCCCTGCCTGTGCCAGCGGGGCCGGGAGCCCACGGCTTCGGGCCCTGGTGGGATGCCCGGGCTGGGTGCCCGGCTGCCTCGGGAGCGAGGCCCGAAAGGAAAAGCAGGGCAGGCCGAGCAGCGGGGCCGTGCCAGGCCATGCCAACTTTAGCTGCCGGAGGGCGACACCGCTCCGTGGCAGCCTGGGATCGGCTGTGGGGATGGCGACGGTGACACTCAGGTGTGCAAGGAGGCCGTGTGACCTCTGTGTGGCCATGCTCTGCTCACGTGGTGCAGAGGGGCTGGACCGGGGGACTATGAAGTCACACACTGAAATGCGCCACGAGACAGTGACTCTGCCATCTTGGACACAACACGGTCAGAGTGTGTGTGGGGGGGGAGCACTTTGCCCCCATCACCCAAACCAACCAGCCAGGCAGGTGTTGGAGCAACGGCTCATGGCCCCCCTCAGCAAGCACAGCCGCCATCCACGGCCCGGCTTACCTGGTAGATGTGACTGGTGGCAGAGGAGATGAACTTGGCCTTGTAGACATTGCCGTCCGTCCACCGCAGCTCCACAACCTCGCCCTCGGGCGGCGGCCCCAGCCGCGCGCAGTCTCTGCTCTGGGGACAGCAGGGCACAGGACGGTAAGGCAGGCATTGGGAGGCCCGGCCCCACCCGTGCTTCCCTGACCCTCAGGGCAGGGGTCCTCGAGGCTCACCGTGATGCTCTCGGGGTACAGGTTGTCGCTGTAGGACCCATCCTCGAAGTTCACCTCGTAGAAGGTCTGTGAGCTGGAGCCGATGACACGCCCGCGGTAGTAGAGCCCGTTGCGGTTCTTGGTGATGACCACCTGGCCCAGTGATACGGCCCTCTGGAGCTGTGCCTGTGGGTGTCAGCCAGGGGGCGGGGCGTCGGCAGGGGGCGGGGCGTCATCAGGGGGCGGGGCGTCGGCCCAGATGTGGAGGGACAGGGCATGGGGAGATGAGGGGTTGGGCGCTGGCAGGGGCAGGGCAGGTGCAGGGTAGGTCGGGAAGGGCAGGGCCAGGGGTCACTCACAGCATGCCCGGGGGACGTGTGCTTGAGGCAGGTGATAGAGACCACGTAGGGCCAGTCGTCTGGCTCCATGAGGACGCCGGCTGCGTGGGCGCACGTGGCGTGGAAGGAGGTGGAGCAGTGCTCGTAGGAGCACTGGATGCAGGCACCTGACACCTTCTTCATCCGCTTCCGGCAGTACACGCACTTCTGTGGGGCACAGGCATGGAATGGGGCCCGGTGCTCTGTGCCCGGGGGCAGGAGCCCCACCGCCCCACCCCAGACTCTCCTAGCAGTGGCCTCAAGGCCAGGTGGAGGACAGATGGTTCCCCAAATGGCCCAGCCTTGGGTGGGGTCCCCACCAGCTGAGAGCCTTCACCCCGGCCCCAGGCAGAGCTCTGCAAGCCCTAGCCTCTGTGCATGGGGGGCTTCTGGGAGCACGGCTACTGGCCCAGGCTGGGGCATTGGGAGGACCATCTGTCCTCCACAGGAACCATCTACTTCTGGAACATTCTATCATCACAATAAGAAACCCATCCCCTGGGCAACCCGAATATACTACAGTGCTGCACAAAACCATGAAAGCCTGCATTTTACAAGGCCAAGAGGAAGAATTCCACCGCAGCTTTAATAAAAGCCCCCCAGGGTGTTTGGTAAGCAAGGCCTTTGCCACTGTGAACCGAGCTGGAGGGGCAGATGATCAATGGTGACAAGATCTCACTATTAAGCTGCCAATACCTCAGCAGGGCCAGGCTGATGTACAGGCAGTGGCAGGGCCACGCTTCCCCGGGTGTGGGCCTCACCCCGGGGCCCATGTGCTGGGACCCTGCACACGCCGGGGTGCCCGGGAGAAAGCCCACATAGCCACAGCTGTGCCCAACACAAGCAACTTGCACCCAAGGGCGGTGCGTGTTCCCTGTCTCCCCACTTCATGGAGAGGCCCCCCATGCCTCCACCATGGCAGGGCCAAGGATGCCCAGCGCCACCACCTCATAAGGGAGCAGATGCCCTGTGGGCTGGGGTCAAGCCCTGTCCCTGGTCTCCAGCTTGGCATCCTACCCTTAGCCCACATGGCTGTGGAGGGCGTGGGGGTGGGGGTGCACCCCAGCCCACCCTGCACCACGCCACGCTCGCCCCTGTGCCCGAGGCGCGGGCAGAAGCCTTACCACAGCCCCGAGCCAGCGGCGGGACCGTGGGCATCAGGTAAAGCCGGCTCCGTCTGCCCGCTCCCACCTGTGCTGCCCAGCCTGGGTCCCTGCTTCCAGGAAGCTTCCACAGGGAGGGCCATCCTGACTGTGGCCACACACTGCACGATCTGCCCTTGCCCTGTTCCCTGCCAGTTCCTCCTGTCTGGGACTCTTGCACCAGAGCCCACGGCGAGCGGTCCTGGGGGTGCAGCCGCGGGCGCCCGCCGGGCCTGCAGGAGTTAATGTGCGGCTTGCTCGGCTCCATTAAGCAGTACAAGCACACCTGGTGTAAAAGGATTTTTAATTCATCGTTACATGCGCTCGCGATGAAGAGGATGCTGGCTGGAAATGTCAGATGATCCATAAAGCTTCAGCAGGAGGACTCATCGCCTCGGCCCGCGCCACCGCTCCGCCTGAATAACCGAGCCTTTCATGCCACGCTGGGGGCGTCACCTGCAGCGACTGGCCCTCAACTGCCCATCCACGCCAGGCCAGGCTGGCAGCCATCGCTTCCAAATGGGCCCTGGCAGCCGCTCCCAGCCAGCCAGGTGGCCTTGCCCCCATGGCTCCTGGGCCTGGCTCCATCCACTCGGGAGCCTGGCCCTGCAGGATGCAACACGCTTGCGCCTCCACAGCGGCTAGCCACTAAGATGGCTCCTGGGAGCTGCCCCCTCTGTGGGGCAAATGAACCAATCGCTGCACACTGCCTGGACCTCGCCTGGGTGGGGACACGGCCCTGAGGCTGGCTGAGGGCCCCTCTATGGCTGGTAGGGGAGCCCCAAGTGCCCTGGGCACAGGGAGCAAAGAGGCCAGGGACACACTGAACGCGGCGCCTGAACCCACATCCCAGACTCCTCGCCCGTGCGCCGGCTAGGGCAGGGGCGCCCCAAAATGCTGTAGCTGCTACTGCCTGGACCAAGCATGGCAAGAGGCAGCCCCAACAGCTAGGTGGGAAGGCTGGAGTACAGAGACAGCAGAGTCTGTCTGGAATCATACAGCAGCTGACGGGTAGGTCCACCCCAGGGGAAGTGGGGTGAGCTTGCACCCAGCGGTGGCTGTGGTCCCAAAGGGGCCTCTGCCAGGCGCTGGTGGCTCACGCCTGTCACCCCAGCTACTCAGGAGACTGAGATCTGAGGATCGAGGTTCAAAGACAACCCGGGCAGGAAAGTCTGTGAGACTCTTATCTCCAATGAACCACCAGAAAACTGGAAGTGGCGCTGTGGCTCAAGTGATAGAGCGCTAACCTTGACTGAAGAGCTAAGGTACATCACCCAGGCCCAGAGTTCAAGCCCCACAACCAACAAACCAAACAAACAAAGGGGCCTCGTTGGGACCAGGAACAAATACCTCAATGGCAAAAGCCAAGTGCCACTTTGGAGCTGAACACATCTCTATAGACAATGTCCAGAAGCTAACAGCAACTTGACAAGATGCTCGACGACGCCAATATGCCAAACCACCAAAAAAATAAGCAAACCAGAGCCA
The DNA here is from genome assembly GCF_000151885.1 of Dipodomys ordii. Lineage (NCBI taxonomy): Eukaryota > Metazoa > Chordata > Mammalia > Rodentia > Heteromyidae > Dipodomys > Dipodomys ordii. The sequence continues at coordinate 2,369,448 of NW_012267280.1, read as the reverse complement.
GGAAGACCTCACAGCACACTGAGTGCTGGCGGGCACGCGGACAAGAGACCTTGCTCACCATGCATGCTGCACTGGCATGCGGGCAAATGGCAGCACCGGGAGGGTCTCTGAGTAGGTCCATCTGCAGCCACAGCCTGGTGCCGCCCGCAGATGCCAGCAACTGCAGCGCACACGGCGGCTGCATGGCAGCTTTCCTGATAGCGCCGCGGTGGCCCCCGCCAGGCAACCACCACGGACACGACAAGGAACATAAAGTCCAGCGACTCCATGGAATATTACTCAGCCATGAAAAGAGAGGAAACGCTGCCATATTCAGCTGGCCCTTGGATGCATCCCTAGGACATTATCCTGAATGGAACAAGTCAGTCACCGAACAAAGAGTACAAGAAATAGGCAAGTGCATGAGGCAGGGTAGGGCAGGGGACAGGGTGGAGGCTGGCGATGAGGCGCAGTGGGTACCAAGTTCCAGAACAAGCCGTGACTGGCACAGTGGGAGATGGCGCGGCGGCAGTGCTGGCGCTGTGGCAGGCCGCGTCGGCACTGGCTTGGTGGCTCCCAGAGAACGCAGGAGCCGAGTGTGGAGGACCTGCTCCTCACTGTACCCTGTGTGCCGGGGCGCCTGAGCGCATGACACCCCAAAAGTGTGTTTGTGGAACCACATGCCTGAGTGCCTGGCTCCTGGTCCCAGACACACAGGCTCTGGAGGAGGGGGCAGCGGGGGGGGGGGCGGTGACAGAGGCCGCTGGCCTTGGGGCCGTACCAGCTTCCACCGCTGCTCGGGAATGCCGCTGATGTCCACCGGGTTGCGCTCGATCACGTTCAGGAACCGAACCTCAGGTACGGCGATGGCGCAGATCACGTGGATCCACCTGGGGGGCGGGGACAGGGGTCACAGGGGGTCCCACAGCAGGGCCGGCAGGCAGTGGGAGAGCAAGGCACACCAGGCCACGGCGAGGACAGGGGACAGACCCTGCCCCACACAGCTGCCAGCTTTTTGGTGGCTGAGGAAGCATCGATTCAGTGGGGACCCTGCTCCCGGACCCCAGGCCCCTGTCCCTCCCCCCCCTCCCGGCGGCCGGCCGTGCGCACCTGTGTTCGGTGGTGGTCTGCAGCGCCCCTCCCCGGAGGTTGCACAGGCAGCATTCCTGCGGGCCAGAGAGGGTGATGGCCAGGCCACCCCACCCTGGGCTCACCCCTGCGGCTCCCACCGCACCCCAGGGCCACCCGCCAGGCTAGGGGCCGCCTGGGCCAGCCCCACCCCGCAAAGGGCGCGTTACCGCAGTCCAGGCGTGGGCCGCACACCGGGAGCACGTCCAGCCGTCCTTGGCCAGCTCTGGCCGGACCCCGTAGCAACCTGCAAGACAGTGGGCGCTGAGGGCCGGGCCGGGCCGGCACCTGGGCTGCCGGGGTGAGCGGGCCAGGCCTTTGGTCTAGTGACATGAGGACCCTGGAGAGCCAGACCCGCAGCCCGGGGTGCCCTCAGCATTTCGGGGTCACTGCTGGGTCAGCAGGGGGGCTCCAGCAGGGATGCTCCAAACTAGGGGTGACTCAGTCCCAGCAGCCGCCTGGATGCCTGCTGTGCCTGTGGGGGGAGGCGCCCCCAGCTCAGCCCCTTGTCCCCCCCCTCCCCGCCCGGCCCCGCCCCGGGCCCGGGCCACTCACTGGCGTGGACCTGCAGGCAACACTTGGCGCAGGCGATGAGCGGGCTGGTGCCGTCGTCACCCACGTAGGAGTTGGCGGGCAGCGGCTCGGTGTTCCCCCCGCTGGACGTGAAGCACATTTCTGGGATGAGCGGTCGAGTCCGCTGGCCGCTCTTGGAAGGCGGCGGGGCAGAGGCCCCCTCCCCGAGGGGGCCCGGGGTGGCCTCCTTCTCTGTCTGTACAGACTAAGGGAGAGGGCACCGTCAGCCAGGGCAGCCCAGCCTCAGGTGCCCCTGCAGACCCCAACCCCGGCTCCTGCGGCCTCTGACCTGTGGTCTGGGTGGCTGTGGTGAACTAGTCAGAGGTGCCATGCAGCTACTGGGCCTAGGAGTCAGGGCTGCCCTGGGTCCTGAGAGTAGGCTCCTGGCAGCCTCTCTGTGGCACAGAGGCCAGATCGTGCTTGGAGAAAGTGTCTAGAAAGCACATCTTCACTGTCCCACTTACAGGGGTGGTGTGGGCAGCCCAAAATGGCATGTGCCCCGGGCAAGTGCCCTATGGATCTGTCCAAGGCCTTCTGGCCCGGCGGGCAGAGCGCTGGGCCAGCACAAGCACCCTCGCTCCCTTCTCAAGGGTGCAGGCGGCAAGCCCATCTCTCACGCCGCCCTCCCTGGCAGACCAGGGCGGCCCTGCCCCGGCGTAGCTGCCCCTCTGGCTGGGCCCTGTCCCTGCATAGCTGCCCCTCTGGCTGGGCTCTGCCCCGGCACCCTGGCCCCTCACATCCATTCCATCATGCCCATGGCCCTGCTCTATCACTAGGGAGACGCGTGTGGGCAGGGTCCCCAGGAAGATGGCTCTGGACACAGCCACACACGCGCACGGCCCTCAAAGCACCTGGGACGCGTGACGGGGTGACCGGGCGGTGGGCACCTCACCTGGCTGTAGGGGTAGAAGAGGGCGCAGATGGCACAGTAGGGCTCGGTGAGGGCGGCCGCGGCGTTGAACTTGCGCTCGGCCTGGAAGCTGGCGGCCTTGCTCTCCCACTGCAGCGACAGCAGGGACCGCAGCGCCTCGGGGTCGTTCACGTCCTCCTCCCCAGAGAACGGGGATGCTTCTGGAATACCCGGGCAGGTGGGGTTGGAGAGGAGCATGAGCACTGAGAACACGTGGCGGGCGGGCAACTGGGCAACTGTCATCAGACCGCCATGGACGGCCAGCCTGGGACCCCGCTGGGGCTCACAGGAGCGAGCACACTCAGGGCTCCACCCCCCCCCCCGGGCCAGGCGCCGAGGTGCCAGGCTTCGCCCGCACAGCGGATTGGAGCTGCCCACCCCCAGACCCTCCAGCATGCCTGCTGAAGCCTGGCCCCACCCTGCCCTGCCTGCTTGTGCCCATGCCAAGACTGAAGGCTCAGCCATCTTGTGACCTCTGGGGACCCTGTCCCTAATCCTCCACCCTCGCCTCTCTGCTCCGCACTGTGCAGGGCACAGAGCCCGCACTGCCAGGCTGCCTGGGGGGTGCGGGGAGGGCAGAGCTGGGCCAGCGGGCAGGGGACGGTGGTCATGGCCATCTCAAGGTGCCAGGGGACCCCCCCACCTGAGAGAAGCACAGCTATTGTCTCCTCAGCCTAAAGCAGACCCTCAGACTCTGACACCAGAAAAGGGGTGCAGCTCTCCAGCCCACACAGGGTGCCCCGTGGAGGAAGCGCAAGTAGACCTCAGGAGGACCCCTGCCAAGTCCAACCCTGCCCGGAGCCGGGACCTGGGTCCCTCGGCTTAGCCCACAGAGGACACGGTGCGGGTACAAAGGGGCCTGAGGTCCCTGAACTGTACGGGGTTATTGGGCACCATTCACCAGATTCCTGCCACTCACACAGCCTCCAGCCCTCGCGTGCGTCAGGAGAGACGCCGCGGGCAGCCGGCAACTCTCAAAGGTGCAGAAGATGAAAACAAAAACAACAAGCCTGGCTCGGCGTTGCACAACTGCGGAAAGCGGAGGACGTTCTTTTCTCAGAATAAAAAGCGGGCCTGGAGGCTGGCTGAGGTGCTGCGGAGGCTCCTGCGCCCCAGCTGGGCCCGCGCCTCTGCCACCGCCCCGTAACCAGCAGGGGTGTCCTCTAGCAGGCATCCCTGTCACCCACCCCAGCCCCGGCACATCTGAAGAGTGGCACCACCGACTGCTCAGACCAAAGCACGTAGACCCTGAAGGCCGTGTCCCCTGCAGAGCCCTTGGGGAGCCCCACCGCCAGCGTGAGATGACGGCCCTGCAGCCCTCAGGCACGGGGACCCTAGGCCTGGTGAAGCCCAACCCTGGCACGTGGGGCCCACTGATGCCCAGCGCTGGGTGGCATACTGGATACGGGTCCTCGTGTACACAGTGGCACTCCACGGCAGAGAGAGGCAGCCGGGCAGGCGGGCGTAGAGCTCAGGCTGCAGGAGCTGAGGGTGTGGGGGGCGCCCGGGGGGCTGCGTCTGATGGCAGCTGGAAGTGCTGCCCGGCCCAGAGACAGGCGGGCCCTGCAACACAACCCGAGTGCCTCCGCCTCCCCTCACAGCCAGGCCCTGGCTCCTGGCTGCCCCTGCACAGCTGAGGACATGGTGGCAGCACCAGGGGCATGGGGTCTGGACCCAGGGGGAGCCGACGCCCCCCCCCCAACTGGCCATGGGACATTTCAGGCCTTGGGGGTGGAGGAGCCGCACTGGGTGGGGCAGGTGGAGGTGAGTTATGGCCTGTGTGTGGCTGAGGAGCAGGAAAGGGGCAGCTGGCGGCGTGCCCCGCCCCAGGGCCAGGAGATGGGCCAGAAGGGCAGGGCCAGGGCTGGGGTAGTTGGTGGAGAAGGCTGCAGCGGGGTGTGGAGCAGCTGTGCTCAGAGGAACGGCAGGGCTGGGCCAATGATCACAGCCACGCATGCGCAGGGAGGTGCACGTGCATGTACATGTGTCCACATGTCCACGCATGGGGTGGGGAGGGGACCGCGCTTACCCTCATCACTCGAGGCCTCCTGCTTCACCACGGACAGCGGGGACCGGGTGGGCGGCCTGCCCAGTGGGTGGCGGCGGCTCTTCTTGATTTCCATCTTTAACTTGGAAAAGGTGGAGGGAACCTGAAACAGTGTGCTGCGGTCAGGCCAGGCGCCCGCCTCAGGCCACCCCAGCCCCGCGGAGGGGCTGCATGAGTGCCCGGCCACCCACCTGCGCCTCACTGGCCAGGGCTTTGGTCTCCTCGTCGGGCCCCGTCAGCTCCATGGGGGCCGCCTGGGGGCTAGGCCCGAGGTCCCTGTCCGGCGGGGTGACGCTGGCCCGGGGCACCACATAGAGCATGGGGATGATGGGCCGAGGCTTGTCCTGCTCCTCCCCAGGGACCTCGGGCGGCACCACATTGAGGGGCACGGGGGAGGGGCCCTGTTCAGCCGCCATGGGCCCCGGGGCCAGCGCCGAGGGCTCGGGTGGGGGCGGCAGCCGCAGGGCCTCCTCGGTGGGCATCGGGGCTGGCAGGGCTGGCGGCAGCTGCGACAGCAGTGGGGACGAGAGGGGGCCATAGCTCTTCTTTTTCCGCTCGCTCTTGGCCTTGCTGGGCCGCAGCTTGCCCCTCCCATCCTCTGCAGGAGAGAAGAGGCCAGTCAGGGACCACGGGGCACAGGCGGGTCATGAGGGCTCCCGGGGCCCCCACAGAGGCCTCCCCAAACCCTGGTGGTGGGGGGCTCATCCCTGGCTCGCAGGGGCCTGGGCATGGGCACACCAGAGGCCTGTGAGAAGCCAGGCCTTAGCCGGGCGCAGGTGGCTCACGCCTGTCATCCTAGCTACTCAGGAGGCTGAGATCTGAGGATCGCAATTCAAAGCCAGCTTGGGTAGGAAAGTCCATGAGACTCTTATCTCCAATAAACCACCAGAAAACTGGAAATGGTGCTGTGGCTCAAGTGGTAGAGCGCTGGCCTTGAGCTGAAGAGCTGAGGGACACCCCCAGGCCCAGAGCTCAAGCCCCACGACTGATAAAAAAGAAGCCGGGCCTGTGCCGCTCCCCAGGCTGGCTGGCTGCGCCCACATGCCTTCCAGAATGCGTACTGTGGGGAGGATCTGCACGGAGGCTCCGGTGCCCCACGGCCTGTGCAGCGTGCCGACCGGGCGGGCTGCGGGACGCAGCGCTGCGGCGTGTGTGCCACGTCTGCCCAGTCACTGTGCGTGGCGCCATTTTCGGAAGGGAAGCCCAGGGCCTCAGCTGCCTGGCAACGCAGGGTGGGTGCTGGGAGGCATGGGGGTGGGGGGCAGGGTCCTCCATGGCATTTGGAGCCAACAGCAGATCTTAGGAAACGGATGGGCAGCGTGGACAGGATTGGCAGAAGAGATGCGCTCCTCCTGATCGCAGAGCCTGTGTTCTGCCACCACCCCGGGCAGAGGGGACCATCCTGGATCACCCAGCACCATGGTCAGCACCGGGCCCTCCCAAGAGGAGGCAGAGGGGCCACTCTGGGGGACAAGGGGCCTCTGAAGTGGGACAGGCCGGCATGGGTCCCCGCGGGGGGCCGGCATGGGTCCCCGCGGGGGACCAGCCTGGCCTCACTTGATCTAGACTTCTGCCCTTTAGGCCATGAGAAGGTGACTCTCTGCTGCCTTACCCATGAGGTGCTATGTTGCAGGGGGCTCCGAGGTGTGGCCAAGCATGGAGCCCGCCCTCGGGGAGCCCGGCAGCCCCATGCTGCCTCCATACTGCACGAGCCCATGGCCACGCTTCCTGAGGATGTGAGTCAGGGTCCTGTCCTTATCTCTGTTTCTAGGGACTTCTGATACCAGATACAAAGGCTGATGGGTGGCTCGCTCAAGACTCAGGTCCTGGCCAGGGCCCACACCAGCCAGTGACAATGTGGGGCTTAATCAGGTCTCTTTGGAGGCCGGGCATCGCCTTCCACCTTGAACTATGCATTCTTGCCCTGTGCGGCATCCCACGGCGCCCTCGGGTGACATGCGCTCCCACAGACACGCCTGCCAGTGCTCCTGCAGCTGCCTGGCCCAGGCCTCCACCGCGGGCTGCTCTCCCATCCCAGTGGAGCTGCGAAGAGGGGGAGAGCTGTGCCCACAGTTGATAAGTTTGAGAAAGTCAAAAACAAAAAGCCAATGAAGACAGCCATTGTTCCTTTACTATCTGAATGGGCAAGAAGTGGCGCTGTGGCTCAAGTGGTAGAGCGCTCGCTTTGAGCTGAAGAGCTGAGGGACAGCGCCCAGGCCCAGAGTTCAGGCCCCATGACCGACCAAAAAAAAAAAAAAAAAAGAAAGAAAGAAAAGAAAAATACACACACATCTGGATGGGCAAGCTGCCACGCGCCAGGGGTGATGACGCTTGCTCTAGCCAGGCTGGCGGCCACGGGGCGTGCTGGAGAGGGACAGAGCAGGGCACGAGGCACCCCTCCTGATTTCAGGGGACACTGACACCCTGGCCCTACACAACACTGATGTTGTCACCAGAGCTACGGTGACAGAACCGAGCCCCTGGCTGCTGCTGGGGGGCGGGGAGGGCGTCCTCCCCTTCGCCCATCTCCCACAGCCGCTGAGCAGTGTCCGAGGCCCAGGGTCAGTGTGGGGGCCGGCCTGGGCCCACATCGGAGCCTGGATGTCCCCGTGTGGCTGTCCCATGGCCCCACACTGAGAGGTCACGTGCTGTGCCAGTGTGGCCCGTCCCACAGGCCCGCGTCGCAGGGGCCTGGCCTCGCCGCCTCTCCAGGGCTATGTCCCAACCACGGATCCCAGAGGCAACCTCAGCGCAGGCACCCAGCTGGGCACCGTTCATGTGTGGGGCACAGAGGGGCCTCCGTAGTCAGCAGCCCGGCCAGCCAGTCCCTCTGCCCAGAAGGCCTCTGGCGACCCGCACAGCCACCTGCTTTGTCCGCGGGAGCAATCATTCCCAACACAGTTGGAAGGTTCCAGCTGGGTTCCCAGGGGAGGGCCCTAGCTGACAACAGCACAGCTCCATGTCCTGGCCTGTTTCCTGTGGTAGCCATTCCACTGTCGGCTTGTCACCATCCACAGAGCTCTGAGAAGGAGGGCCCACTCACAAGTATAAATTCAAGGAAGAGAGCCATTGTTCCTTTGCTGGCTGGCTGGGCAGGGCAGGGCAGGCAGTGGTGGAGGTCAAGGATGTTGGGCTGGTGGGCCCGAGCCCCTCTCTGTGGCCCCTCTCTGCAGGGCCGCCTCTGCCCTCTGAGGACTGGGCGTCTGCTCCAGCCTGGCTGTGCACTGTGATCACCAGCCTTCCTCACAGCACGTCGGTGGGTCTTTTGGGATACATGGAGGACTTTCTGCTAGCGTGATCACTTCCCATCGTTCTGATGTGTAATACAAAAAATTAGCCTAAAGAAATACTTCCAGGCTGAAAATATGGCTCAGTGGTAGAGTGCTTGCCTAGCATGTAGGAAGCTCTGGGTTCGATTCCTCAGTACTACATACATAGAAAAAGCCAGACCTGGTGCTGTGGCTCAAGTGGTAGAGCTAACCTTGAGTAAAAGAAGTCCGGGGACAGGGCCCATACCCCTGAGGTCTGTACAAGCCCCAGGACTGGCAAAAAAAAAAAAAAAAAAGAAATACTTCCAACCTCACGTTGACAGATTTTCCAAGTCTATCTTAGCACAGACTTTTAAGCAGGTGGCAGGCAGAATGGGGGGTGGCAGGACCCTGTCGTGTGGCCCTGGGCACCACAGGATTCTCCTAAGAGGGGGCCAGAGGCCAGAGGCAGATGGAGACCCCACACTGCTCTGAAGAAGAGGAAGAGATTGGGCCTCCAGAAGTGGCCAGGCAGACACCGCGGTGAGCTGTGTGGTCTCCTGGGGTTGGAGTAGATGTGTGTGGCTTTAAGACGGGGACTCACAGGCCATGGGGAGGGAGGGAGCATGCTGACGTGTGGGTGCTCCTGCTCTGGGGCTGGCCCAGCTGGCTTGGTGTTGAGGAGTGGCCCTCAGCAGGCTCAGGAGGACCAGCACCTGCACCACACCCTGCTGTGCCCAATGGCAAGGGCAGCAGGTGGTGGGCAGGGGGCACCCTACGGGTCAGGGAGCCCAGGCCCCGGCCCCCACTCTGCTGGCACCTCCAGCTGTCACGGGTTCTCCATGGCTCTTTCCTGCCCTATGTTTATTACAAGGTGCATCAAGTTCTTGTTGGGGTTAATTTTGTCTTTTTTTTTTTTTTT